>NW_021604791.1:10433007-10507808 GCF_004785775.1 Grammomys surdaster
GTGTGTATGTGTGTATGTATGTATATGTGTGTATGTGTGTATGTATGTATATGTGTGTATATGCATGTGTATGTATGTATGTGTGTGTGTGTGTATGTGTGTGTGTGTACACATGCATACATGAGGCAGCCACAAGTCAATTTCAGTTGCCTTAGTTAATTACTTTGGCTATGGACCCTCCTTTCTCCACTTCAGTGCTGGGATTACATACCATGACCCTGCTTTTACCAGGTCTTGGGAGTCAAACTCAGGTCCTCATCTTGTGTGGTGGGTACTTTACTGACAACCATTTCCCTAGTTCCTAAAAAAGTATTTTTAAGACTAAAGCCTGCTAATTTAAAAAAGTACTGCTATGAGAATCGCTAAGTTTCGAGTGTCAATCTATGAACGTTATTGATGAGGTCAACACAAAGTGCTGGAGGGCTATCATCTGGAGGGCCTCGTCTCCCTGGCAGGCCATCCTCTGGAGGGCCTCGTCTTCCTGGCAGGCCATCCTATGGAAGGCCTCGTCTCCCTGGCAGGCCATCCTATGGAAGGCCTTGTCTCCCTGGGGCTGTTGGACCCTCTGTCGGATTCTAGTTCGGTGTACCTAGGTCAAAATCCATAGTGCACTGAGTCCTGGGTGCTGCCGAGGAATATCCGACCTTCAGGAGGAGCTCAGGGTGACACCTCTATATGGAGGGAGACAACATTTGCTGGGAAAAACCCACCATGGCCTTTCTGCTCAGTGACACAATACTCCCATCAGCAAGCTCAACTGTCACTGGGGAATTTAGGAGTGCACTGCTGGTCCTGTAGCTTTCTTCCACTTTGTGTATCCAACTCTGAGGTCTAAAAAAGATGAAAACCTGGAGCTCCCCACATTTCAGCTAAAAATACCTCTTTCGCCACAGGCCAGTTGGGTTCTCAGATTTCCCAGCTGGAGTGACACGGGCCTACCCCAGTGGAAAGTCTATAAGCAGAAAATACCAGGTTAAAAATAGTTCTCGGGAGACCCTGACAAGGCCCTCACACCCGGCTGCCCACTCGGGATCATCAGTGCCAGGGATAGAGTGGGGGAAGGGAGGGGCTGTCCAAGGCCACAGTGGCAGAAGGGTGCTCGCTTCACTCATTTGCTCTGCCTAGTGGGGAAGGCTCCCTTGCTCCCTTGACCTGGCTTCTGTGGTCACACCCTAGTTTTGATGAATATGGCCCTGGTGACTCTTATTCTGCTTTCTGTGTAGCACTGAAACTGAGCCTCCCAATCTGTTTAAAACTAAAAGAGAGGATCAGACTCTACCCCAAGCTCCTGGGGAAGAAATGGCTTCTTTCAGGGCTGGCAGCATGAAGAAGGGGTGCAAATCTTGCTTAGCATATAGAAGGCCTACTTCAGTCCTACACTGAAAAAAAAAAGGAACAGGAAAAAGAAGACCTCTCCTGGGGAAGTTACCTCCTCCCAGTGAAGAAAATAAAATATATGGGCTATTTAAAAATATTGATAATTAATTAAAAATGAAAACAAACATGTATGCATATGTAGATGGATAGATGGCTTGATTGCTTGTTTTTTGACATAGGCTATCACTAAGCAGCCCAGGCTAGTTTTGAACTCTATACCCACCACCTTCTGGCTCCGAAGTAAAAGGATATGCCACTCACCTGGCGTATCTCGTTTTTATTTAGCGAGAGAGGGTTCCCTTGGAAAGTGTGTTGTCCTCTCACTTACATTTCTAAAACACACAAAGAAGCAACAAAAGTATGTCCAAATAACTGCCCCCACCCCCACCCCCAACCTTTGGACACTTTTGGGATCTTTTGACATCCCGTTTTGTCCTATCCTGTCCTGGATGGGAGTCACCCTTGTCCAGGATGCTCATACAGAACAACCTTCTCGTGTGGTCGTCAGTAGCTTTCATTAGTTATCAGCTGTCTTGGTTCTGTCGAGCTTGTATTTGCACAACCCTTACTTTCCTTAATCCTGGTCCCAAAGAGCACACGTTGTATTGCCAGCAGTGCAGATGTGCCGAAGCCAAGTGAGCATGCGCATCTTTTAAGGGAAACAGTCTACGGTGTTTTGTTTATTTTTGCTTTTCTTTTTAAGGCAGGGTTTCACTGTGTAGCCCTGCCTGTCCTGGAATTCACACTGTAGGCCAGGCTGGCCTCCAACTCAGATTTGCTTCTACCTCCTGAGTGTGCTGGGATTAAAGGCATGTGCCACGACTGCCCTGATGTTTTGGGGTTTTATAAGAAAAGAAAAAGTCATTTGCTGAAGTTGCTACAAAAAAGAATGAGAACAAATCTGTCCCATAGAAACTGATTAATGAGGAAAAAAATTTGAGGGGGGCGGTTTGCTGTCAGATTGCTACTACAAAGTATTATGTCAGCAGCCACAGTGCATATGCGATTGTGCTTAGTCAATGTTCTAGATGCATTAACCCTGGGTCTGTATGGGCTCATAGGGAGCTGCACTCTTAGGAGGTGTGGCCTTGTTGGAATAGGTGTGGTCTTGTTGGAGGACGTGTGTCACTGAGGGGAGGGCTTTGATGTCTCAGAAGCTCAAGACCAGGCCCAGTGGTTCACTGTCTCTCCTGCTGCCTATGGCGTAAGACGTAGAACTCTTAGCTACCTGTTCAGCACCATGCTTGCTTGTGTGCTACCCACCATGATGATAATGGACGAACCTCTGATCCGTAAGCCAACCCCAGTGAAATGTTTTCCTTTATAAAAGTTGAATGGTCATGGTGTCCCTTCACAGCAATAGAAATCCTAACTAGGACACACAGATAAGGAAACTACCTGAGGTGTCAAATCTTCTCCTTTGGCTCTTCTACCTTCTCTGACTCCATCCTGACTCTCAGCATAGTGTCTGCACAGGAGAGTCTCTCATCAGGGTCACTATGGAGCAAGGAGCACAGAGAGGCAGGAGGGAAGTAGAAACTTCTTATTTTTACATTTTAATAATACAAAGCTCACAGTGATGCTTTGGGGTAGGGAATTTGTAGACAAGAATAAGGGAAACAAGAATAGGAAGATAGAGAGAAAGTTTTGAAACATGACTTGAAGCTGTTGTCTCCCTCTTTGACCCGCTCCTGAGATACACGTCCACTCCATTAAGAATTAATGAATGCTGAACATCTGCTGTAGTCCTGGTACCAGCAGCATAAAACATTAGACATCCAACACATACAAACACACACCCCTACTAACTCAAAGCACTTCAGAAACATGGCTGTAAATGAATTATTTCTGTTCCCGTTAGCTTCCAAATGAACGAGACTCAGAGTGTGATTTATTTATTCAGCCTTTGCACAATTACTGGGGAATTAGTTTTAATCTATTTTTCCAACACTAGACTGTCTACTTTCCCAGCTGTGCTCCCCAAATACTTGCTGTTTGAGTCTTCCCAGGTTATTTCTGCTCCATCAATCTGGTGTGTGTGTGTGTGTGTGTGTGTGTGTGTGTTCACTCATGTGCTCCTGGTCTAATGTAGACTTCCTGTTCTCTCTGTCTTCTCCCTCTTTCCTCCTTTCTTCTTCTTCTCTCTCCTTCTCTCCTTGTGGTCCTTATCTGTGACTCCAAGCCCAGCAACTGAAACTCAGCCTTTCCTATTCTCCCCAATAATTGGCTGTGGCCATTTCTATTTAACCGATAGCTTTAGATTGGGAGGCAAGATTTATATGGCATCACTTGGTTTATAAGAGGACTGCTCATCCAGGGCAACCAGATCTTGGGGGCCAGTACTTAGCATTTGAACACATAGCAGCACCAGACCAACCCCCAACACATGGCAAGATGCAGTTCTTGTAGTTCTATTTCTTTTTCATGAGTTTTTAAGAGGAATAAAAAGGTATAACATGGATCGTGTTTTAAGGATTTCAATACTTTCATTGTGTTTTACTACTCCTCACCCATTTCTGAACAATGTAGTTTGGAATTTGTTTGGTGAGCAGAGCAAGATGAGACACAAGGTATAAGAGCATAGAGGTTGCAGACCATACCCCATAGAGCATGACTACTATGGTAGGATGGTAACTCCAGGGAATAAAGATTATGTGGATAGACTGTTGGTTGGGCTAAGGTGATCCATGTTCAAGTAGAATTAGAGAAACATTACATTTGTGGGCATCCAGTAGCATTTGGGAACATGCAGAAGATTAACATGGCGTTCACCTGGACTATAGGGAGGAATGAGACAGATTAGGGACAGGGTGGATGATTAGCCAAATAATCAAATAGGAGAACAATCCAGATCTCACACTCTCAGAGAAAAGCGTTTAAAATATAGAGGCACAACACTGCCTGGTGGCACAAAATTAGAAATGGAGAAATGAGGGTAATGTGAAGAGACATACATAACTAAACTTAGATGGTAATTGTATCAGCTGCTCTGTGTAGACACACTTAATGTGCCCAGGAGAGGAAGGAGGAAAGATATATTTTTCAAAGTCTTGACTCTGTCTAGGACCCTCCTCCTAAGGTTCCAATCCCTGGCAAAATAGCACATTGAACTTTGGACCAAGTGTTCAGTACAGGAGTCTGGAAGTGAGATGAGAATTTCATATGCGATCCATATATACATATATGATATGTGTATGTACGAAGCCAATGTATAACATGGATACATGTGTAGTATGCATACATTTATATAGCATGTGTATGTGTGGAGGGCAAACACTATATGAAACTTTCAACTCTAATTCTATGTACTGAGAGAAAATGGCAACCAGAACATTCCAAGAGAGAAGGAAATGCCTTGTCAGTTCAATGGGATGTTTCTAAAACATGAATTTGTTCAAGTTCCATGAAGAAAGAAGAGATTGAGGCAAATATAAGATTCTAAAACCTTTGCTTGAAGAACACAGGGATACTTCCAGAGTGGAGTGGGCATGTCTGGGGGGCATGGAAGTAAGCTTGAATGGATCCCCAGGGGCCAAACAGATGACAGGTTGAACATGGAAAGGAATAATGATATTAACATATCACAAACCATTGAATAAGATGGATTTCCTGAGTGTGTGTGTGTATGTGTGTGTGTGTGTGTGTGTGTAGGGGTTGTTTGTTTTGACACAGTGTCTCCTGTATCCCATAAAGTACTATGTAACCAAAGGTGATCTTGAACTTCTAATCCTCCTACCTCCATTGGTCAAATTCTGGGATTCCATGTGTGTATCATCATGCTGGGCTTATTCAATGCAGGGTTTGAACCTAGTCTTTTGTGTGCTAGGCAAGCACTCTGCCCATTAAGCAACCCCATGTTGAATGAACAGGAAACCATGAATCTGCTTTTACTTAAAATAATAATAAAAAACCAGAAAATTTAAAGGGAAGGTATATTAACAATGATCAAAGCTCTTTGCTATGAATGTCTTTTAGTAACACTAGAAGAGGTAATAGTGTTAAAATTGAGAGACTTGTTTCACACACTCTTATGTAGTTGATATGATGATTTTTATCAATAAAAGTGGGCAAACTGATAAAAAAGCAATGGGAATATAATATCACTGTAATATTTCTTCTAAAGATGTCAAAATTTAACATGAAACAATAACTGGGGAATATTCTAGAGAATTACTGATTAGTAATTGCAAAGTGTTAAATTCATGGAAATGGGACTGAAGAATGAATAAGACAGAAAAAAAAACCATGAAAACTATGTATTGTCATAATTATAAAGTTGCCCTTTTTGGTTTGTGATGTACCATTGGAGCTACCAGAGAATCCTGAATGGGGCCTGGGGATCAGATGGCAGACATACGTGAGTGTAATTTTTTGGCTTTGATGGCCATATTTTGGTCATCTGGAGGATGAGTCATGGCTGTAAGAACTATCTATTAGTAAGTTACAAAAGCATGGGACATCTAGGAAGCAGTTGAGTATCAAGTTACTTGAGTAAGAAATTCTCCACACTTTAAAAATCACTTTCCTCCAAACGTATAGGCATTTCAATTTCTTTTAAAAGGAGAAAAAGACATTTTTGCTTTCACTATCTTTTTTCACTGTTGTTGTTAACTTGTGTATACACATGAAAAACTTTACAGCTATGGAAATCATTTTTTTCCTTAGTAAGAAATTTAGTATAATGCTAACAGTCAAGCTGATTTGGTAATTATAAAATGATATTTTAAAAATACTTTAGTTGAAAATAGGATTATTTATTATAGTTAACAACCATAACTTTTAATTGTATATTTCTTTCAGAGTTTAAAAGTTGATAGATCAAGACAAGTATTAAACATTAAAAGAAAGTAATTACATTAGCTTAGCCTGCCTTGATTTTGACCTGAGGGTTGGCCTTTGTGTAGGCAAATTTGGTATATTCGTCATATTAAACATATTTATAAACATTTATCATTTCTATGTTTTGTTTTGCCTTAAAATACAGACAACTTTAGCACTGGTAATAAAACTGAGACAGTTGAAAGATGGTACATATTCTTTGTGAAATATATTATCATCTGAAAATTGTTTCATTGTTAAAATTACCAACTCCGAAGAAAATGTTGGAACAAAATTGAAAACTATGACTGATGGATCTCTGGGAAATGTACACTTGAGTCCCTTCCATCACCAACATTTTATAATTTTAAGAGTTGTTATGTAATTCTTCACACTGTGGATATTCTGGCCACAAAAGTCAAACATTTATTACCACTTAATATCATAAGCATGAATTAACATATTAAGAAATAAAACTGCCAATGGAAAGAAGTTGGTATGTTCAATTATTTGTCTAAGCCTGTGTTACGTGTAGCTTTTGCTACTTTGCCTAAGCTCCAGAACAGACCAAGCTACCAGCCCCTGTTCTGAGAATATTGGATCCACTGAGAATATTGGAAAATGCTGACACCCACAGTTGTTCAATTTCAACTTGCCTTTTTGGCACAATTGCTGGGTGCTACTTATCTCCTGCCTGGAGAAGTATATCCTTATTGATACTCTTAGCTCCCCATCTTCCACCTGCCCTCAACTTTAGTTGCTCAGTTACATTTAGTCCCAGCTCAACATCCCCACTGTCGTCCTGTAGAAGTGGTCTGTGGCCACTTTGCCCAAGATCTCACATGGCTGCTTGGCTTTTAATTCTCCCTCCCTCTCTCCTGTGTCTGCCTCTTCATACAGGGACCTGGAAGTCCTGTCTATTCCTTTTGCCCAACAATTGGCCCATGGCTTCTTTACAGATAGAACAAGAACCAATTGGGGAACAGGACCTTAGCATCAGAACCATCCCTATAAGGCTGAAATAGTTCTGAGATTCATTTAGAAGTACCAGTAAGGAAGTATTCATTGATACTTTTTGCCAAAGTATTTTAAATATTAGCTGTTTTTCTCTTCTAGTTGAACTGGACATTTTATTAAAAAGTAGAAGTCAGTTTTTCTAAATTATTTTTCACATTATAAATCTTTTACTCCATACTTTTTTTTCTTTGACAGAGTCCTAGGCTAGGCTGGTCTCAAACTCATGACAATTCTACTACCTCAGCATTGTGAGTGCTAGGATTACAGGCATGTCCATTACACTTGGCCTTGTACTTCATCTCTACAGCATTTATTAGATGGATATTTAGGTCACTGATGGCTGTTTTTCTCCCCAGCCATACTGCCTTTGGTGGGAATAGGGGCTTTGAAACTTGCTTCCACAGTTTGACATTTTCTTGTGCGTTTTGCAGTTTTTATTGTGAACTCAGTTTGTGTGTGTGAAGAGGGTTCTTATGTATATGCAGAATAGCTCTCTTTTGCTTCTGACAGGCACCTTGAAGGTTTTCATCAGTCTGATGGTTCTACTGGAAAAGAGGAGGGAAGGGACTCGAGATGACAGAGATACTCATAGCTATATATATATATATATATATAGCATTTATATTGCATTGGCATATATATATATATATATATATATATATATATATATATATATATATAGCATTTCCTTAAGCCCCTGTGAGAGGAGATTGCTTTCCTGATTTTAGGGTTGTGGCAACACTTTCAAGCCAAGCTACCTTCAATTGCCTATGAGGTAATTAGGAGATGTTTTCCATATTTGATAGGACTCTGTTGATTGTGAGTTTTAGAACCCTCTTAGAATTGGCTCCATCAGAGAAGAAGACTTACGTGGGTGATCTAGTACTTCATAGATCCTAAGGGCAAGAAGTAGGCAGACATCAGAAGGAACTAGAACTTGGAAAGAGCAGGCTAGTAAGAACTGAGAGACAAGAATAAACTCAGCTGTGGGTACCAGCATTTCCAAGAGAGAAGTGTGCCTCTGCTGGTCACTTCCAGGTGAGGATGTTACAAAAATCCACGTGCTGATGGGGTGCACCAGATCATTCCTCTTCTCTCACCACCTCCCTTATTTGGTGGACTCTGGTCTCCTCCCATATCCTCCACTGACTCCTTCTCCTGCCTTTGCACCTTTGATGGATGGTTCCTTATGTTGGGCTATGTAGTGCCCATCAAGGGGATGGCGTCCTAGGCATTTTCAGGGCTCCAGCCCACTCTTTAATTTGTTCCTTCCTGACAGTATTTCACGTAGGTTCTGTATTCTCTGCCATGTTTTCTGCCTTTCTTTTCTTCTTGGCCATCTCTTCTTTTTCTTTCTCTTCCAAACTTCCTTCTGTGAGGTTTTCCATAGAGAGAAATATGAAGTCATTGGAATAAAAGTCTACCAAAGGCCTTCATTTTCAAATAAATCATATCTCTTATTAGTCTCCTGATCTGCTAATTTTTACTAGGAAGGTATGATCCTGTAAAGTCTACATATAACCAATATTTGGACTCAGTCTCTTAAGGACTGCCCAGTTCCCTTTCAATATGCTTCATTTTTTGCTGCATCTTTCTTTATTCCTAATTTCATGCATATACTATCTTACTAAGGAGACACATGTGCAATAGGAATGGACTTACCTATAAGAACCATGCCACCTCAAAAGTATTGCTCAGGAACTTTATGCTGATTATTTAGCTTTCCAATATATCCATAGTTTCATTAGTCATGTGGCATAGTTGTACACTCTTTTAGACACCTTCTGATTTTTCTTGTGTTGGACACAAGAAATGATGATGATGATGATAATAATAATAATAATAATAATAATAAAATAATCTACTTCTGAGAAATTTCTCAGACTCTTGACCACTTAGGGGCAGTAAATACATTTGTTCACTGGCATCATACCCTTTCTAATCAAGCCATGCCTTATTATCTATTAACTACATAAAGTTTTTTTGTCTTTCTAGTCTTACCAGTCTTACTAGAGTTGAGGATAACTCTTTTCTATATCTGCTTATTCTGACCTTCAGGATTGTGTTTTTTCTTTCTTGCTTTTTTGCTCAATTGGTCAATCTTCAACTTTAAGGGAATATATCTCTTTTTCTATCCAGTCAGCTTTCTGAGCATCAGCCAAGCATGTTTTTCAAATCACCTAGCTCTCCCTTGACTTCTGAAGATAAGCAGACCTTGCAAAAACTGAGTGGTCACCCCAGGCATATTCAGTTGACTGTTGGGCCTTTGCATTAAAAAAAAAAAAGTTCTACTGAGTTGTTTTTCTACTTTACTCCTGGAAGACAGAGGGCACACGATGATTTCAATTATTTTTTATTTTGAAAATACTGTATATCTTCCTATATCTGAATCTAAGAATTAGGTCTCTAAAGATGTCAATTTATGTTCGTAAATCATTTGATTACGGAATCCAGTGGCCTTAGGTGCAGAAGACGGAAGATGTCTGGAATTTGTGGACAAGTCCTATGGTTTTGAGGTGCTGGTCGCTCTGTCGTTGCTTTCATTCCACAGCCCTGAATGTAGTTTAAAACAACAGAACAGGATTTGGATCTGATTCTTTCTAATACTCATCCTAACACTGCTGATAAACAAAACTCACACTTATATTTTTGAGAGACAAAGAATCCTAGAGACTTTGCATTTTTGGTGTAGCATAGTTTGCCGTGCTCACCCCCAACCCTTGAGAAAGACTTGTTCCCAGCTCAGCATCAAATGAAACAATGGTCCAGCTTTCTCTGGAACCAGCAGTCTACAGAATTCAAAGTGTTACATCTTACACAGAACAGAGCATGCTGGGTACTTGTCCACCAGGGCCGAGAGCCTCAGGTCTTCCCTGTCTAAGCAGCAGTTCATGCATATATGTGTTTCCTCTAGTACCTCTTCTTACTCTTCCACAAGATTCCAAGGCTGATATGGCTGGTCATGTTTTAAAGGACTTAAATTATAATACTCCGTATTAATTAACTGATTTTGACATAAAAGTCTGTTTCTACATGCTGTTTTGAAATGAAGGTGTGCTTGTTAGGTTTTGTTTGTTTGTTTTCTGGTTTTGCCCACTTGATACAAGCTAGGGTCATCTGGGAAGAGGAAACCTCAGTTGATAAAATGGTTCCATAGGATTGGCCTGCTGGCAAGTCTGTGGGGACATTTTCTTGATTAATCATTGGTGTGAGAGAGCCTAGACTACTGGAAGTGGTGCCACCCCTGAGTATATGCTGATATATACATATACACATATGTACATACATATATATGTATACACACATATCGATAGAGATATATAAATATGCAGAGTAAACCATAAAAAAAGTCACTAAGCACCCTTCTTCAATGGCCTCCACTTTAGTAACTGACCTCAGGTTTCAGCTTGTACTCCTACAGTGACTTCCCTTTGAGATGGACTGTATTTGGGACCAGTAAGTCAAATAAATTCTTTCTTCTCCAAGTTGCTTTTTGGTTACAGTGTTTAAACACAGCAGTAGAAATGAAACCAGGACAGAAGGTAAATGACCCATTTCTGTGGAGGGAAAACACATATCCGAAGACCTTAATGTTGGTTAATAGGAGGAGAAGCAAGACTGTGCTGTGGAATGGTCCACATGACCTTTAGCTAAGGGAGCTGGTACCCTTGAGTTTGCATACAGATAATTTATGTTTGTTAGTTACTCTCTGTCTCTGTCTCTGTCTCTGTCTCTGTCTCTGTCTCTCTCTCTCTCTCTCTCTCTCTCTCTCTCTCTCTCTCTCTGTGTGTGTGTGTGTGTGTGAATGTTCCCAGGCATGCCAAATATCTTGAAACGCACAAGAGTCCACACAGGAAAAACTGACCTGCTCAGAAGACAGTGATGTTACTTCCCTTACAAATGCCTCCTTCTGTCACCATTGAGATTCACTGAAATGTATAGACAAGAGTTCCAGTTATCTTGGTGCAAAATGTTGTCTTACTTGTGTCTTTGACTGATTGTTCCCAGTCATTTTAAACTTGCCTGTATTGCTTTGTCCCTGTGTATTGAAGTCACCATGGAGTGGTGATGTTGTTGTCTCCTTAGAGGGAGGCTCTAAAGTAAGTGCCTCAGGGCCAGGGACTATGTCTTCCTCATCCTTGTGTGCCTTGATCACACGAGTACAAAAAAGCCTAGGAATAAACATTCTTGGGATAAGCCAAATTAATACGAACATGTGACAGAGGTATGTTTTATTATGAGGCTCTCAACACACATTTTTGCCTTACTAGAATATCCCTGATATATGGCAAAAGGTGCAATGCATATTAAGTTTGGAATTCATATTCTGTTCTAGGCATTCAGAAAGAAAAAGCCACTTTCTCCAGCACATGTGGTCCCTCCTAGTGCTTTTGCACAGCAGGGTCCCTTTCAGCAGGTGGGGTCGGGAGGTTAACCACTCCACATCTGTTTATGCTTTCCTCTGCATCAAAATGCCCGAGATGGGTTGTCGTGGAGCAAAAAATCCATTTGGTCGTGTATGTTCTCCTTGATTGTTTTCAGCTGTACAAATTCAATATTTTAGATGTCTAGTCCTATTGCCAGTCTCTTCCCATCTGTAAGTCACAGGGAATCCAGCGACAGAGAATGTGTGAGTCAATTAAATCTCTCCAGTTTGTACAAATTCCGTAGAGTCCATTTGGTTATTTGCAAAAAGAGTTGTTTCCTTTTACTGTATACCCACCCAGCTTCTTTAGCTGTGTATTACCATAATCAGGATGCAAAATTTAAAGCATTTTTTTAAACAATTAAAAGGCAAATATTTAACTTCCCAAGGAATGGATAGTCTAACCTTTCTTTTGTTTTCCTTTCTCCACCTCTATTGTTTTAAAAATTCACATAAAAATAAATAAATAAAAAAGGAAAGATAGAACAAGAGAGAAACAGATCTTTAAAACTCTCCATAAAGAAAGAATTCTGGTATTGTATCTGTCCTCAAGGAAAAATTTCATTACCTTTAAGCTGTGTTTCCCATGAAATGACAACATTGAAATATTTGAGATTGAGGGCAAAGTCATCTTGAGGAAGGATTGTTCCTGTCTCCCCCCTCCTCCTTCTCAGGATAAGGGGGAAGGGTCTTTTGTATGTTTGTAACTATTATGGAAATATGATTGTCCCATCTTGCTCTGAAGAAAGCAGGGCACAAGGATTATCTTGTTGCCTCTGAAGAATAAATATGATAACTTTTTTTCCTAGGGAAATGAATGGAGCAGATTCCTTCTCAGCTGCTTGAAACAGGGAGAAATCGGGTCTCCAAACTTCAAGAACTTGTACAAAGAAGAACAAACAAAACAAAACAAAACAAAAAACAAACAATACAAAACAAAACAAAAAACCCAACCTTTTTGTTTTCTTCACCAATTTCATTGAATTTTTTTTCACATTTGTGGTGGTATCAAGGCATTTAATTTTTGGTTTCTAATTTACAGATATAGGCATATGGTTAGGGTAAAGGGAAGGCTTTATAAGGCCACCTAAACTTCCAGTGATTGAGACAATTACATAAGTCGTCTCTGAAACATTCCAATCAGTTCTCTCATAGCTCAGACTTGAGCTGAGCAATGCCATCTTGAAAACAGGGACACGGATGTGACAAACTGTCTGCATTATCGGATAATTATTATCTCCTGTCTCCTGGACAGAGAAAACACTGTGTTACACAGTCTTGAGCTTGAACATCCATCCATTCTTGGATGTGTGAGTAAGTGTCTTGGGAGAGGACTGTCTGGTGCTGTTGTAATTTTCAAAGGAGAAGCTGTGGGCAGGGTTGGCTTGAAGAACCATGTGTTCTGGTGTGAACTCGGTAATTTCATTTTGAGAAAGGGCATGGAGTTGTTTGAACCTCATATGTTTCAATTAAATGCCAGAAAATGGGATGAAAAGACTTACTGAAAACCAGATGCTCATTCTCCATGCCTCTCGGGACATTCAAAACAAACATCACAACAAAAGACACTTGAGTCTAGTGAAACTCGCTGATGCATGATTTGGGAGAGTTTTGTTTGCTGGTACAGTAGAAGCGAATGTGGAAAGTTGACAGATGGTTGGTTTGAGAAGTTGGTTTGAGAAGACCTACATTATTGATCTCTTATTCAGCAAATCTACTTTTCATTCATGTGAGGGACACTTTCATGGCTGATTGAGAACAGTGTGGTGTATGCAGCTAACACCGACAACTATTCATTTTAAGTTTGGGGTAGCAATTGTTGATTCTTGGTACACACTGAGTGGAGATAGAATGAAGAGACTCCATCCCTATTTAGTACTGAAAGAAAAAGTCAAAGCACAGTTGGGGCTGGTGTTTGGGCAGGAGAATGTTCCAGCCTGAGAGTCTGTTGGGAGCTTAGTATCTGCACCACTGAGCCTGTGAATATGTTGATCTGTGATACTATCCCCATAGAGTTTCCACGAGCATCTGTGTCCTGTGGAGACCACAGGAGTAGGAGTGACTTCCAGTCCTTGCAGCAGGTTACCTGCTTTGGTAAACCAGCAGAGCACAAACACATTTGTAGCTCTTCATTTCCCTCCCTCAAGAACCACAGGACCAAGTTTCTCTCAACCAAAAGTAGCCTTGATTTTGTATGACTTTTAAACTGTGATTGATATCGTGACCCAGTCGTCTGTGGTGACGTCATTTTATCCTGCCATAATTTTAAAGACGAGCTCAGCTTCTCATTGTGTTTTACGAACACCTTTTTTTTCAAAGTTAATTAGGTGCTACAATAACTTTTAAAGCAATGAATAACTTTAATCCACCGGATGGCTATCAGAATTAGGGTAACCCTCTAGCAAGGAATAGTTGGACACTTCAAACTCTCAGACTCTTGGACTAACTGTTCTGTCTGTATCATTGCATAGCGGGATTAGGCATACAGTGATTTTGGTATTAATATTTAATGGCACCATGGTATAGAGACACATTTGGCAGGTTGAATTAACATGCACACCACACAGAGCCTGGTGACTGAAATGGTTTACAAGGTTACCTAATGTCTGGTGCTAGTGCAAACGAATCATACACGAGGCAGTGCAATTGGAACATCTGCTCATATGATGCTGTAGCACAGGACAGAGCATACCTCATCTCTTTGTAAATGGTACCTGAAGGTGAATACTATTTCTTAATAACTGATTAGAGGCTAAGGATGGCATTTCCTTTGTGGCGCCTTGGAACGATCAGAGAATGCGTTGTGTTTTTTAAAAATTAGGTTGTTGATTTGTTAAATATGAACTTGAACCCCCTGTTTCTTTTTAAAAAATATTTATTATTTTAATTATGTCCATGTATGGGGATACAGAGCATCTGCACATGAATGTAGGTGCTTGAGGAGGCCAGAAGTGTTGAATCCCCAGAGCTGAAGGTACAGGACGTTGTGGGAGAGTGGAGTCACACTCTGCTCTTCACTGTGGATCCATCTCTCAGGGCTCCCTGTTCTATTTTAACTTTTACTACTTACTGTCTTAGTTACTTTTCTACTGCATGTATCCCATTGAGTGTGCAATTATTATTTGGGAATAGGGCAAGGATGCTTATTTCAATACAGTATTCCTTTGAATGACAGCTATGTTTTTAGGATGTGAAAGCTTATAAAATCGTCAGACCAAGGGCCTTAATAAATCAACAGAACTGTTAGGCAATTTTTTTTTTTGGCCTATGACTACTATGAGAAGAAGAAGAAGAAGAGGAGGAGGAGGAGGAGGAGGTGGAGGAGGAGGAAGGGAGGGGAAGGGGAAGGAGAAGAAGAAGAGGAGGAGGAGGAAGATGAGGAGAAAGAGGGGTGAGGGGAGGGGGAGGGGAAGGAGGGGGTTGAACATGTTAATATAGTTTTCACTGCAGAGACTTTGAATGATTCTGGAATAGTCCATGGAGGGAATCTCTAGGGATACATTATTTTGAAAGAAGTTGTTTGCATAACTGCAGAATAATTTTGTTTGGGTGATTTAATTTACTCATTTATTTGAGTAAATTATTTGAGCGGTTGGAGTGGGATATAGGCTTGAGAATTAATAAAGTGAGCAGAGACTGAAGCTTGCTCCCCATCCTGTCACTTTTAGTGTGTGTGTGTGTGTGTGTGTGTGTGTGCAGGTGGAGGGCCCAGGTTAATATCAGGAGTCACCCTCCAGTGCTTTCCACTTTCTTCATTGAGGCAAAGTCTCTCAAGTGAAAGCCAGAGCTTGTCAATACAGCTAGTCTTACTGACCTACTTACTTTAGGCATCCCCTGTCTCTGTCTTCCAAGGCTGGAATTATAGGCAAGCCATCAAACCCACCCAGCAGTTCTCCAGATCTTGGGGAATCTAGAGTCAGGCCTTTGTGCTTGCTATTTCCTTGGAAAGACTTAATTAAACTTTTGGGTTTGGTTAACAGCTGGCAATGGCAGATGAAGTGATGGAGGAAGGAGGGCAGGAGGGAAAGGAGGGAGGTGAGAGATGGGGAGGGGAGAGAAAGGGTTAAAATGTAAGACTTCTGAACGAAGCTAGCAGGACTTGGAGCAGAGGTGGAAGGGTCAGTCCTAGGTGAGGGGCAGCTTCTCTGTGATAAGAGAACTAGGGCACAGAAATGAACAGGTCTGTAGGCTTAGATTTAGGAAAGTGGGGGTAAGCTCCATACGATAGTCTTGCTTTTTCTGTCAAATGGAAATTGTAGTAGGTTCTCTTCAGAACACCAGAGCAGAAGAGTTTGAGAAGGGAGTTTTGAAGCCACCAGTCAAGTAGTTCTGTCGGATGAGTCACAGCAACAACTCACCATGCAGATGGAGGGAGAGAGAGAGAGAGAGAGAGAGAGAGAGAGAGAGAGAGAGAGAGAGGAGTTATGGTCTCCTGATGTTGGCTTTAAAAGATTGGTGGCAGTCTGCTTTCTATTGCTGAGATAAACACTGTGGCCAATAGAAACTTGAGAGGAAATTTTTTAAAAAATTTGCATCAACTTACTCCCCATGCATTGCTCAGCTTGCTCTCTTATGCCACCCTGGACCACTTGCCCAGACTTCCCCTACTAGGTTTGGTCTTTCTCTGTCAATTAGCAACAACAACAACAACAACAACAACAACAACAAAACAACAACAACAGCAAAGACCAGCAACAATAAAATGCCCTACAGGCTTCCCTACAGAATGGAACCTCAATAAAACCTTTCCTTCCATTTGATTCTAACTCATGTCAAGTTGATAAAAATCTAACCATGGCAGTGAGGGGGTGGGGAACCCAGAGGAGCAAGGATGTTCAGAGCACCAGAGTGGGTTTTGCAGTAGAGGTTCAACCACTTTAAATCAGGTATATGGACACATGGGGAAAAAAAAAGGAGAGTGGAGAAACTGGAAGAAGATTAGAGGGCTTACTGGATAGGTGGTCCCAAAATTAAGAAAATAGCTGTGACAAAGGTGATTGAATTGGGAAGTATAGAGACAAACACTACAGAATTTGAAATATAGAAGACAGGGAGGAGAAGGGCCCCAGTGGAAATAATCTGTCTTAAGAAAGTACTCTTGGTAAGGAGAGTCTACTATTATATGCTACAAAAGCAAACACGACGGCTTATTACTTGGATGTTGTTCTTAAGATATAAGAAGCAAGTTTTCCCCAATGAGATTAGGAAAATATCAGAACGGATTGCTTTATTATATATATACAGTTCTGACTAGATGCCTGCCTGAGCTCATCACGTAGTCTCAAGGAGGTTCACTTCTGGTAGATGAGGAAGTTCAGTTCTGGAAGATGAACATCCCCTGAGAGGATGCTGCTCAAAGTCTCCTGAAAGCTTAGGAGTTGTCTTCGCAGCTGCTTCACAGTTGCTGTGATGGGTATTCTTGGTTGTCAAATTGACTACATGTGGAGTCAACGAAAACTCACGGGCCTGGGTACACCCAGAAGAGAGTTTTCCTTAAGTCATCTGTAATGGGAAGATTCACCTTTCATCTGGATCTTTTGAGGTGAAAAGAACCACATTCAATGTGGACCACACTTTCTGCTGTTAGCCTATATCAAAGGTGTGGAGGAAGGAAGGATTTGCTTTTTGCCTACTGGCAAGTTTATTCTCCCACTGGCATTAGTACTCACTTCTTTGGGATTTTGGCATATACTGAAGACCAGCTGAGGTATCTGGCTGTGTGGACCAAATAAACACTGGATTCTTGGTCCTTCCATTGGTAAACAGCCAGTTTCGGACTCGCTCATCACGTGTCTATGTTCTATCAGTTCTATTCCTCTAGAAAACCCTGAATAATACAGGTCTACATTGCATAGTGTTGAGAAGAACTTTACAGACCTGTAACTGACAAAGCATTTCTAGGCACAGTGTTCAAGAGCCAAAAGTATGTGCAGAAAACCATGTGACCGAGAAGACAGCGCTGAAACACTGAGTTGCTCTAAGTAGTTTTCCCTTCTTTTACTTAAGAAAGAAAAGAAAAAAATGTAAAGGAATTGATTTCCTAGCCATTGGTAACAGTATATAGGCTAATCAGGAGTTTAGTTTCTGAAGGTT
This sequence comes from Grammomys surdaster, assembly GCF_004785775.1. Classification (NCBI taxonomy): domain Eukaryota; kingdom Metazoa; phylum Chordata; class Mammalia; order Rodentia; family Muridae; genus Grammomys; species Grammomys surdaster. Next base: position 10,450,739 of record NW_021604791.1, read on the forward strand.
ACACACTTATAGATATGCATATTTATGGGATTCTAGAACTCCTTGCCTCTGACTCTTCCCTTGTGAGTATTGAATGTGTTTTTCTGGGCTTGGCTACAGCATTCTGGACAGCCAGGAGCTACTGTAGATAACTTGAGACAGGTATCCCTAAAATAGTTTCAAGGCCATCTTACTAAAGAGGTGGTTTCTGTCATTGCAGGGGAGGAGTTAGAGGCAGTTCATGACCCTTTACCTCTCTGGATGTATTTTCCCCTCAAACACGCTTTTTTCAGGGCTACTTTTCTTACAATTATGTTGGTTGAAGCATACTCTCTTTGCAGTCCTTTCTCAGGAAACCATATTCCTATCCTTGAGTTTCCATGGCAATGTATCTTCTACAAGGCATGAGCTTTGGAGAGATCACTGGTTTGAAGTCATCATTAGACTTAATGGATAGTCATTCAATACTTAATTGAATTCATTGATCCTGTTACTGTCTCTGTTGGCCTTCAGTACCATCAGATGAATGGGACTGTTGCCTACAAGCCTGATGGGTGTTCTCCTGTCCAATGACAGAGCTGTGATTCAGGAGCTGTCACAGACCTCCTATTTTATCACGCCATCACTCTATCTGCCTGAGAACAAACTGTAGACTGATTAGATGAACCCACCTTGGCTGGTGCCTTGAACCAGGTGCAGTGGAAATGCGTCAGTAGATACAGAAGCCTAATAAATGAAGCCCTCCTTTAGCTGACATCACATGTTCTCTCAAACAGTGTCTTTTACGGAGAATTCTTAAGGTTACTGAAGACACCATTGCTTTCTGTAGCGAGCACTTCTTGTTTTATGCCTCAGAAGAACCTGTCAGATTTGCCAGTTCATTTCTTTTGCATGTCATGGAAATGAGGAAGGGCCAGCCAGAACATGGTAACAATACTACAGGACCAGTCTATTGGAGTAATCTTGATAATCAAAAGGTTTTATGCAGACCCGTTCTTTTATTGAGAGTTACTTATTTATTACAGAGGAAGAGTACTAGCTCTGTGTAGCAGGTTCATAAGGAGAAATGGCTGGTATTGGAGTTGTTAGAACAGTAGAGTTTCTGTAAATATACAGAAAGCAGGAAAGAATTAGTTTGGAAGTAGGAAAAGAGAAATAATTTTTGAGTTTAGACTGCTCACCACCCAGAACAGAATCTTCACAATATAACAAGAAACGAAGTCCAGTTCTAAAGGATGGTATTCCAAAAGACCACAGAGATTAACATACATGTGCCAAAGCTGTCAGAAGTGGAAGACTGGGGTTCAAGGATCGGGAGCTATGCTTGCCCTGGGTACTAGGGCAGCAGCCTGTCGTAACTTGGAACACTCTTAGTAGCATCTCAGGCTTCTGCTGAGACAGTCCCTGCCTTCATCTACTCGTTTATAATAAACAAATTCCCAGACAGGAGCTTGAACTTTGCACAATGTAAAGCATTTGCTGACAAGAACATTTGAGCCATCACTGTGGTCTCTCGCACTCTCTCATGGATAGACTGTGGGAGAGTGGTGAGCAGCAGGGCACACCCTCTGAGTGGCTCTGTGTCACTGACACCCATGACAGTTTCTCCCTGTTGTACTGGTTAGTAGATATGTGGTCAGTAATCCTTAACCTTATAGAGCTGTTACTGCCTACAATTTGTTTTATCTGTGTGTGTGTGTGTGTGTGTGTGTGTGTGTTCCCGTGCGTGCATGCACAGACTTGGGTTGGGACTGAGACAAGTAAGAATGAAGTCTAGTTAGAGTCCTCTCTCTAGCTACTCATCAGGATTTGATCACTGTGTCAAACAGCCCTGAGTTGTTTACATCTGGCTCAGGGGTGGTTCTTGCCATGGTAATTCATAACGTTTGGAGTACTGCTAATCTGATAAATGCTCCCTAAGAAAAACAAGCTGAAATATCATTAAAAGTTTATCTAACAAAAAAAAAATTCAGAGTATATAGCAGAAAAGTAAGAAGGAAGGTTGGTAGAGTGATTGCCTTACATGGGGGGAAGAGGAGGAAGGAGAAGAAGAAAAGTGGGAGGAAGGGGAAGAGAAAAAGAAATAGGAAGGGGGAGGAAGAGGAAGAAGAGGAGGATTTGTTTATATATGCAGTTATTTGCTTGCTTTGTATATTACTTTTTTTTGACTACTTTATTTCATGCCCTCAAGTACACAATGTCTAACAGCTTAGGAATAGTGCTCTCCTGAGAGGACAGTTGTAATTTAAGATGTCATGGCAGCCACAGAGTCTCTGTGTGATATTAAACCATGTTTCATTTCTCTCTCTCCCATCAGGTCTTGAGAGTGGACAGTAGTGTGGGCGAGGGCTGTCCTCAGAAGCTGGTGACTGCTAATTTGCTGCGCTTCCTCCTGCTGGTGCTCATCCCCTGCATCTGCGCCCTCGTCGTGCTGCTGGCCATCCTGCTGTCCTTCGTGGGTGGGTGATGCTGTGCTGACTTTTTTTTTTTAAATCTTTAAGTGTTTTTCACAGTCCAGTCATTATCTCCCTCCTGATCTGCCCTCTGACAGTTCCTCATCCCACTCCTCCTCCCTCATCTCTAAGAGGATGTCCTTACACCCCCAACCTACCCCTGCCAGACCTCCCGATTCCATGGGGCCTCAAGTCTCTCAAGGGTTAGGTGCTTCTTCTCTCATATACACATCCAGCAGTCCTCTGTTGTGTATGTGTCAGAGGCCTCAGACCAGCTAGTAAATGCTGCCTGATTGGTGGCTCAGTGTCTGAGAGATCTCAGGGGTCCAGGTTTGTTGAGACTGCTGGTCTTCCTATAGGGTTGCCTTCCTCCTCAGCTTCTTCCAGGCTTTCCCTAATTCAACACAGGGGTCCCCAACTTCAGACCATTGGTTGGGTGTAAGTATCTGCTTTTGTCTCAGTCATCTGATTGTTGGGCCTCTCAGAGGGCCCCCATGCTAGGCTCCTGTCTGTAAGTACATCATAGCATCAGTAATAGTGTCAGGCTTGGAGCCTCTCCATGAGACGGGTCCCAATTTGGTCCAGTCACTAGACCTGTGATGCCATCCTTAAAGGAAGTCAATATTAAAATTAACTGGGTGAGGATGTGGCTTATACTCCACTCCAACATTCTAGGTCCTAAAGTGTCAAATCAATGAGTGGATATTCAGCCATGTGGCCACACAACTTGCTATTGCTATTAATGCCAGTGATGGCTATAATAAAAACAATGTTTGAGGTGAGCACCATGACAACCGTGAGGCAGCTAGACCAGTCATTTTCTGTAGATACTCACAGCTGCAAGGAAAGGATCTCACATAGGACACACATGCTGAAGATAAGTTTATAAAGGGATTTGACACAGTATACCTAGGGAAGTTAATATCACCTGACCCTTTGCAGTGAGATGACTAGGAATCCAGGTCTCTGGCAGGAGCAAGTGCAGTAGCCAAGTGATCCCATCACCTCAGAGTTGGGCATTAGAAATGGAGTTCAAAACAATGACAGCATTGGAATGTACAGGAAGATGGATATAGCCCACACGTCAGAAGATCGTGTCTGCCATAGTGAGGGGTCGAGCATTTGAGTATGTCTGTCTTTGGTTTTCAGAGCTTTGAGGAAGAAGACCAAGACCACACTAAGTCAGCTTCAGCTTTGACTTTGAAAATCAAGGTCTTCAATACACACTCTAAATGTTACACATCAAATTTTAGCCAGGAAGACACCAGCAATTAAGTGATATGTGCTAAGAGTTCATTTGTTCACATGCTGCCATCTCAGTTTAATGAACAACAGAATAAGCTAGAAGAGCAGTCTCTCAGGAAACCCGACAGCTTGTTACAACTGCTGCCCACTAATATAACTCGGGCTCCTGTAGACACATGTGATCAAATGAGACAGGAAACAAACAGCAAGATAGTGATGATCAAATGCCATCACTAAAGATATAAAAATTGGAATTTCATCAAAGCAGCCCATTGTTGTTTCAAAAATTGGCTTAGAAAAGTCATGAATTTAGAATTGACAGTTCTAGTAAATATGAAATGTCTGTCTAGTTGTGTGCATTTAGGATCGTATGTGATGTTTTTTGGAAAGTAATACTTCCATGTGATATCTTGCTATCCACAGAGGATTTGTTCCAAGGCCTCCCTAAGATACCAAAACCCATAGTAGCTTACATCCCTTCTATGAAATGATGGAGTATTTGTAAACCTTGTGTGTGAATCCTCTGGTGACTTAAAATCACCTTTAGGTCACACATGATTCTTAATAAAAAAAAAAAAAAACGAGTGTAATGGTAGTTGGTCTACTGCTTTGGGAATAATGAGAAGAAAATAGAGTTTGTAGATGTTCAGGGCAGATGAAATTTCTTCACACCCCCCAAATAATGTTCATCTGTGCTTAGTTGGGTCTGTGGATATAGAAGGAGGGTTGTGTTTGTTTGCTATGAGAAAGTTTGACACTCATTGTGATGGGCACTGGGTTATGGTTGGAAGATCTTTCTGAGGAAGAAGAAATCTAACCATGTTTATATTTGCAAATGACGGCAGGGCTGGATACTGGACTTGACAGAAAGAAATAAAGGAAGGGAGGCTGGCTTATGGCTCTGGCTCTGACCCAAATGAAGATTAATGCAAGTTTGAAATAAGGTCTTGGGTACATTAAAATAAGAAGAAATTAGGGTGGGTTGGATTTGAGGGTAAGAGAGGAAAAGAAATAAGGCTGGCTCATAGCTTTCTGGCTTGGGTAGGCAGGTTAGTTGGGGCTAAGTGTTCCAGGAAAGCAGTATGATGCAGGCAGATCAGAACTCATTGGAAGATAAAGTTTGTATATTAGGGGTACCATGAGATAACCAAGTTCATTGGAATCAAAGAATATGCATATATATGCATATGTATACATGTAATTTACTGTCTATTTGTGTGTATTTAGGATCATATGTGATGTTTATTTTATATTTACTAGAACTGTCAATTCTAAAACATATATATATGTATATACATATATATGCACATATATTTTATAAATTTAGTTTTGGCTAATAAATAGAGGAATATGAGAACTCTAACACGGTGTCTTCTTCAGGAAAATATAAAGAGAAATTAAAACAACATATGATATTTGTTCTATGGTTGTCTTTGGAATTTGCTTCCACCCCATTGCCCCATGTCTAGGTCTGAGGCATCAGCAGGGATGCTGAGATGGAGCATGGCTACCCTGAAAGATGAGGGAATATCCAGGCACAGCTCAAGAAGCAGGAGCTTGTGAAATTTGAAGAGAAACCATTAAGTAAAAACCATGGACAAAGATCAGATAAAGAAGAATGGTCAAGAGGAGATAGGAGAAGGATGGCTCGAGAAGAGATGAAGGGATCTGGGAACTTAGAATTTCTCAGATGCTGAGGGAGGGGAGACAGGTGGTCAGAGAGTGACCAAGTAGGAAGAGGACAGGAGAGGGGCTGTGTCCAGGAGGTTGACCAGTGGTGTATCAGGGGCTGTTCCCTCTATAATCAGCTGTGTCCAGCTTCAGGCTAAGGCCAGTCCACAACACTGAGCCTTGTTACTGCCATGTCCTTCCGAGTTCAACTCCCAATAGATTTGTCCACTCACCCTTCTCCAGAGCCCCTCTGTGTGGCTGCTGTGTTTGGATTTTGTTCCAGATTCATAGTTTTCATCTCTGGGAACATTTGTCTCCTATGAGCGTCCTAGCTCACACCGCCATCACTGTTAGAACTCTCTTTCTCATCATACTATGAATCACTTACATATGCAGAAGGATATCTCCTTTCCTTCAAGGCCCCATGCTCATATAAAGTTAGGCATATGGTTACAAGCCTGTATGCTTAGTGACAGCTGAACAGAGCGCAGGAGAGGGTGCTACTGAAGCAGGGATTTGGCGTGTTTTGTTGTTTAGTTTTTTTAAACTTTATTTATAGTAGTTCTCTGGGAATTGTATATAATCTATTTTAATCATATCCATTCCTCGCAACTCCGCTCAGATCCACCTCACCTTCCCTACCCATCTAAATTTCTCTCTTCCTTTCTTTTCTTCAACTCCAGTTTGTGTTGTCCCTATATTCTTAGATCTGTGGCTTTCCACTGAGCTTGTCTGATTTATCAGGAACTGTAATCTTAAAGAAAGCCCATTGCCCTTTTCACAGCAGATGCCAGTTGCTAAGAACTCCTTAGCTATATGTGGGGCTTTATGCCCGTGTCCTCCTTGCCTCCCAGGGCCGAGATTTGGTCTGACTTGAACTTGCATAGGTTTTGTGCATGCTGCCACAGTGCTGTGAGTTCATATGTGCAGTCTCCCTGTTGGCTTACAGTCACCCGCCATTTTTGGCTCTTGTGATCTTTCTGCCCACTCTTCTACAATGACCCTTTAGAATGTGAATCAACGCAGCGTACTTTTGGATGGCTGAAAAAGATCCCATTGTATGGCTATTACAGGAAGTTTGTCCGTTGATCAATAGAAGACCATCTGAATTACTTTCAGCTTTGGGCCTCCACAACTTCTGTTCTCCTGCTATGTATTCATGTATAAGTTCTTGTGTCTACACATAGTTTCATGTCTTGTAGGCAGACACCAGCAGGAGAAGTTTGCATGCTCATGGGCAGCTTTGAGGAGTCTATTACTTTGTATCCACCCCTAAATTACGTCCTGCTTGTACATTGGAAACTTTTCCAAAGTAGGAGTCTCATGACACATCTTCCGAAGCATTTTTCTATGCGCTGCACAGCACGATTTCTTAGTGAAGCAAGATCTTGCCCCATGCCCATTTTTGTATTGTATAACTGAGATGCATGCTGTTGTAATGAGCACCAGAGCTACTTTATATCTTCGCTGCCAAACTCTCATTAAACCCTGCTTACTTTAGAGACATTCGAATTGTTGGGGCAGATGACTCCACACTCTCCCATCTCTTGCCGGTGCTCATGTGTTGACAAGGACTGTTCAGGGATCCTGGTGTCCAGGTTGTACTATCTGTCTCCAGCCTTTCCCATCCCTATCTGGCTTGTTCGAGGGTGGTAAATGGACTTCTGAAGAGGAGAGCTGAGTTTGGTACCCAGTGTATTCGGGCAGTAGGTTATGAAGGAGCAGCAGCATGCTCACATAGCACTCACAGGAGCTGCCAAGGTGAAGCTTTTAAGAAGCTTGACTTGTCCATATGGACTCCAAGATGTGGATGTAAAATAAAGATTCGGGCTTCTGAAACAAACTGAAGTGTAAGAGGGTTCATTGTATCTGAGATTTTACTTCCTTGGTGATCACACTATCCTGATGGGCTGGACAGCATAGAAGGAAGGGTATAACTAGGCACTGGGACATCTGGGGTTGCCATTGTAGCCCTTCGTTTCTTGGCTACATGGAAGATGGGAAACCTTTGTTTCACAAATTTCTTTTAAAAATCAAATGAAATATCTGCACAAGTGTTTTTAGAAGTGATAAAGTTCATGAGGAAGTCAAAGGATTTCTTATTTATGAGTAATTACTTGGAATAATTATTTCAACGGCTTTACTGCAGTAAATCAGTAGGTGGCTGACGTGTGTCTGTCTTATTTTAACTCTAAGAACTGAAAGGATAGTATCATGACCCATGATCACAGTAACCTTGAAGTCCCTAATTCCACAGTTTCCCAGCCAGCATATCCTATCACCCATGAAGTACTTAGAAGGAAATAAAACTTACTGTTGAGCATGCAATATGATGATCAGGTTTATATGACTTTTATGGTTAGGTTTAAGACTTATTTTTGAGAGATTAATTCATTTTTTTAAAATAAGAACTAAATGTGGATCTGGAGAAACTCAGTTGTGAAGAACACATGATACCCTTACACAAGACTTGAGTTTGATTCCATCATCCAAACCAGGCAGCTCATAACACCAGCAACTCTAGCTTTAGGGAGTTGGACACCCTCTCCTGGCTTCCTCATCATGGGTACTACTGAAGAACTGCCATGCCTCTCCATCTTCCATAACAGGCTCAGCAATGACACCTTGTGCAGTTCAGCTTGGTTAGATGTCACACTGTAAACGGACACTGTTCTGTGCTGCTCTAGAGTGATTGGCTCTAGACAGGACCTTTGGGGTCATGGCTATAGCCTCTCCATTAGCTTGCCTACCGACAGAGCCCTGGGTTGGGCAGACAGCCTACACCATGTATACATTCTCATGCAGGGGAGAAGTATACCAGTGGCCTTTGCAGAGAATAACTACACACCATGAAGACAAGCTTAATTTTTTTTTAATTTTGTGTTATCACATACATCATCTGCGAATCTCTGTGCAGGCTATAAAACCTTTCATTACCCATCAGCACAGCACTTTTTTTTTTTTTTTAGTCAGTTGTCTCTCTGGGAACTCCAGCTTGACACAGCTTTATCACATCCTCCTGAGGCTGACTGTCTGTTTCCCCGCTCCCCTTCTCATCCCTTTCTAAGTACTTCAGCATCTTATGACTCCCATCTCCCCTCCAGCTTAACCATTTAGTTCCTCCAGAATCACTCTCACCTCATAAAGGTCATATCTCATTGTAGAGCCCAACAAAGCATTAACGTCCCATTCGGTAGCAAGGTCATTGCTCAATTAACTTCCTTCTCAACTTTCCACGAACACAAACCTATTAAGTCCAGTGAACTTGCTGCTAAACACTGCCTTCCTCATGCCCAGTTTTCTCCTAGCACCTGTTTTTCTATTGTCTTTCAGTCTCTGATGTTCATGGGGATGATGGTTGCTGATAAGTCAGGCATCCCTAATGGCTATTTTGAGCCGGTCCATCAGGCACTGTACTTCCCTGTATTGCCTCTGGCTACACAGTCTTTTCTCATGGAGGTGTGAGTTTATTACCCATTTCTCCACTTTCACAGAGCTAAGACTGATCTGTCTGCATCTGTACCCTACAGCCTCATGAGAAGGCTGTCAAGCTTGCTTGGATTTCTTTTAAAAAGTCTTGCCCACTTCATTTAATTTGGAGGCAGAGTTTTGTGACCATGCTGGTTGCCTGTGGTAACTCATCTGAGTGCCTCCACCTACAGTGTGAATCATGAATTCCCCCTTCCTCTCTAATACACCACCTTCTATCACTTTTACCTTGCTTTCTCTTTCTCAACCATTCAAATTTTACCAAAAATTCCAAGTTTTGGGATACCAAGAATTTGTTTAGCACAAAACTAATTTGTAATCTCTCTTGTACCTTGTCAGTCACAATAAATGGCAAACCCCATCCTATCCCCCTCTCCCAAATTTTATCTTCCTATTGGAGGCTGGTATGGAGGATCTCATCTCCCTGTGTTTTTCACACTGTTCTTCCTGTGGTCTTTCCTGGGACACAGGTGGGGCTCAGTTGCACATCCTATGATCCCGTGGAGAAGCCACACATTTGTAACTCTAACATGTTTACTATTTTGTCCTATAAATGCTACTTTTGAGGATTGTTATATAATCCCTGGTCCATTGGTCATCCGAGGGGCTTTCCTACAATCACACAGGACACTGTATTCAAGGAAACATGCAGTTCTATACTGAGTGCAGGAGGATGGCCGCTCTGGGATTTCATACCCTCAGGTAGCTTAGCTTTATTGATGTGTCTTATAACTTATAGCAGAGACCATACTACAGTTTCCACTTGTCTTTGGTTATGTTGGGTATGTGTTGGGCATCATGTTGTAACTATTCTTTCCTTTGCTATAATAACCTTTTTAGTTTTATATAGTCTCTCTAATCTAGTTCCTCCTCCTCTCTCTGTTTGTGTTTTGGTGCCAGATACATTGTGTGATGTTTCCTGGGTAGATGTGAGTAAGTATCTATTCCGCTCAAATATGGCTCTGTTGACAGACCAATAACATGATTTCACTCAAGTCAGCCTTCAAGAAAACTAGTGAGATATAGGTCTTACCATCAGTAGCATGGAGCTTCATGCAGCTGTGTCAGCAAAAAGCCCTCCCCAGAATAGCAATGAGTCATGAAAGCGTCATCCCCAGGGTTTAAAGGACAACGATAGGCATCCCTGACAAAGTTCTTTTCTCCAGCAACTGTTCACGGCCTCTATAACCACAGGGAGGGGCCTTGTGGATCTTCTAATATTCTATCTCAAGAGCCCCCCTTTTCATCCATGGAGGAACATTTGAATCCAGAGGAAACAGCAATACAACAGCCATTCTGACACCAGAAAGGTGATATCTCAGTAAGGGTTTGTTTGTTTCTCTGAGTATTAATTAATACCACTGAACATCAGTGATCATCTCTGGTGTTGTTGTGGCCATTGGAGAAGAGTCTACTTTTTCATTCATTCTTAGAACTTGGGCTGTTTTATTGCTGTTGAGTTGTATGAGTTCCTTACATACTTTGGACATTGACCTTTTATCAGATACACTGTTCATCATCTTTCTGCTTTGGTTGCTTTTTCCTTTGGTGTGCATAAACCTTCCCTTCTTGATATAAGACAGTTAGACTATTTTTGTATTTCTTGATTGTGCTCTTGTGCCATATTGATGCCTACAACATGAAAAAATACAAACATATCATAAGACACAAACCTGATCAAGAAGGTTGAATCCATGAGCATAGAAATGCATAGGGCTCTGAAGGAATCAACTGGAACCAGCAGAAGTAAGTGGAAGATGTTCTGGGTTCGCTGACTCCACAGCTTCTTCTGTTATCGAGTCTGCACTTCCCAAAGAAGTTCATGGCTTTGATTCAGTAGCTAGCCAAATTCCAGTAGGAAAACAAATCCTGAAATTCATCTAGGACTTCAACCGATATCTACATCCCCAGAGCAATTTTGAGAAAGAACTAAGTTTGAGGCCATCACACTTGGTGACTTTAAAAATAATGAATTTAAAGACAGAGTTGTCAAAATTACATGATCACTGGCATTACAACAGACATGGCTACCCACAGGGCAGAACTGGGCCCAGCCCCAGCTGCTTTCTCCTACATCTATGTGCTCACTTGCTCTTCAGCAAGGGAGCTCAGAATGCACGGCAGGAATAGGATGGTCTCTGAAACCAGAGGTGTTAGGATGCCTGGGTATCCGCATGGAAAAGGAATAGAACTGAATGCTTTTTTAAAAATCACATCAAAATAGGTTATACTGGAACACAAAATGTGAAGCCATAAAACTCTTAGAAGGACTTGAGGTGGGGACTTGTTACTGCTCTTTTTGGCATTAATGTTTTGATTGATAACCTTCCCCCCCCCCTTTAACTTCTGTGGCACTGAGGGTTGGAGCATGGCTAGACCATGTGCTAGACCAATGCTTTGCCACTAAACCCCACTCCAGCCCTTTGACTGGGGCTTTGACCAGTTGTGTTTGGTGCTCTGTGGAGAATGGGGTTCAATATGTTCCATGAAATCTTAACAGTCATGGGCTCTGGCTGTAGCTGAGTTTTAAAACAATTGTTCATGTCAGTTCTGTTTCAGCAAAACTGGTCTAAAAGTCTCACTGAAAGGCTACAGAATCTTTCTTTCTCAGGCTTTTGAAGACTTGTATATAAAAGCCTTAAACTCATCACCATTGAAAGTTGGTTATTCTTGTTTTATCTATAGGTGTATAAAAAGAAGTCTAAAGTCATTTTTCTAGATTTCTTTGTGCTATGAAAATTCTGGACATAGCTCATTAGTCTTTTTTGACAGGAAGAAGAATAAAAAGCAGAGAGGTAGAGAGACCTTGGGAAATATGTATTTCTTACCGACTTCTCTTGAACTCAAGAGAAACAGTATTCTTCTAAAGTGACTTTCCTTTTCTCAAGCGGCTAGTTGAGTCTGAGAGAGTTGAAGTGAAAACTATGTGTTTTTCTCTTAGCAAATTCCTTAACAGCTTATAGCTTTTATAAAAAGTTGGAATTAGGAGACTGTGAACTTCTTATTTCACAGTGTTGGATTGTGAGCATCGCTCTCCAGGTTCTTATTTATACTAGAAAGGATAAGGTTCCCGGTGATCTGTCATGACCTCACTTCTTATTGCTTATATAAATCTCCGGATTCTTTTCATAGCTTTGGCTTTCTGGTACAGATTCATCAACAGAGCGTTTTCAAACACAAGCATGTGTCTTCATAAAGTCCTCAGGCTAGAGTTAGATCTATACCTCAGGCTTCCTGAAATGATGATCAAAGGATTTGTACTCAAAGTCTGATTCTTGGACCAAACAGCAATCCCCTAGGGACCCCGAACTGCAGGATGCAGCCTCAGGCCCCACTCCAGCGTTATCTTTTAGAGATCCCTGAGACTATCCATCTTCCCCTCCCTGCGACAAATCTTCATCCTTTCTTCTTCCTAGAACAGTGGCTCTTTCTTATCACAGCTACCAACGTCTTTTTATCTAATACGCTGTATCTGGAACTGATAGTTATTTGAAACAGACTTTGTTACAAGGAGCCTATGTCTTCTCTCTGTGTTTAGTTTCCTAAAGCTCATCTTTCTCTGCTTGTCCAGTGAATGTCAAGGCATCCGTCCTGAGCTACTTTCTCAGTTTACACTCTTCCCTTCCTTGGCAACAGCATCCGGTGCCATCACTCGGTTTATCATCTATACGTCCAACCCACAATCACAGCAGAGGTCAGGGCTGATTCTGGTTGTTCTCCTGGGTCTTGAAATGGACAATTCCACATGGGTGCCCTCACTAAAGTGTAAGCAGATGTGGTATGGGAACACAGTGAAGGGAGAGTTTTGTGAGGAGCCTAGCAAGACATTCTGCAAGAGCAATTTATGTTGCTCCAGGTTGACCCCTACCCTTAAATATTGCTAGGCATTTCATACTAAATATATGCAAAAGAGTTACAGCAAAATAAAGCTCTATAGGTTGAGTGTGCAATCTTCATTTTCTTTTTCTAATCAGCCAGAATTGGTTAGATACTGTAATATCACCATCATCATCACCATCATCAACAACAACAGCAATAATAACAAAAACAGGCTAATTTCTCACTCTACAGGTAATCTGTGGGATGCTGGGGGAGTGTATACTATTCAGGTCTTCCAGGGTTTGCACTGATGGATCAGCTGCCATTCTGAACTTTGTGGCTGTTGCATAAAAGATCTGGAGGTTGTTGTTGTGGCAATTAACTGCCTCTGCCTAGAAGCAACACTTGTTAGTTTTGCTTGTGGCTTTTAACTTGTTGGAAGGCTGTACCCAAAAGGCCAGAGACTGCAGTAGTTCCATGTTTCTGACTAGCATGGAACAGAATGAAGTATCTGGTGAACTACACTGAGGTACAAGCACACTCACCATATACTGATGAGTTTTCTGAGTCCCACATATGCAAACCTTCCCCTCCTGTTCTTATAGGTTTTGCTTCTGGAGGTTCTGGTTGTCTTTACTGCTTTTGCCTTGAGAAAGCCTAGCTTTCCCACTTAGATTGTAGCAATGGCTTCTTTGATCCATTTAAACAGCTCACAGATACAGTGATGGTTCCCATACGATCCATTAAAGCTTCATCATCACAACATGGTATGTTTCAAACCTTTGGCATGAATTGGCCTTCATGTCTGACACCTGCTGCCTGTCAGCCTCTCTTCTGGCTCCTGTGTGCTAGCCATGTTCCAGGACTCTCTGAGGGCTTTTCTTGACTTCTGTTCTGTTTAGAACATGTCTTGTTCCCTATCACTACCCTTTTTCTTCCCTACAAGTACTTTGCTCCAGCTTAGAGAATCTGTAATCTTCCCTGAAGATTCCAAGCCTGTTTTCCCCTAAGAAATGCTTTCTGACTTTCTCCAAGGGAATGATGACTGTTTCCTTGGTTTTAGCCAGAAGACCATTCTATGTATATTGTTCTCAAAGCACACGGTTTGTATTTTTTAGATTTCATGCTTGATTCACTTAAGTAATCTGTGCACATCTTGATGGTAGAAACGTGTTACTAAGTCATATGTTCTCATAGGGAATAACTATGCCGTTCCTGGCATGTGGAGAATGTGAAGTAAATGTGTTATGCAGAGCCCAAACCACAAAGATAAAATTATACCATCAGAGACAGATTCTGCATGATATAATGATTCTGTCTGTCTGTCTGTCTGTCTGTCTTTATCTATCATCTATCACCTGTCTATCATCTACTATCTGTCTATCATCTATCTATCTATCTATCTATCTATCTATCTATCTATCTATCTATCTATCTATCTGTCTAATCTATTTCAGAGTAAGGTATGTGCATTATGTCTATGCCTGTTCTTGGGCAAGTTAGCTGTCATACACTTGCGTTGGTTTCTAATACTCTGTGCGGAGTGTATGAAAGCTTTGCTTACTTCATAGGCTTATTGGAAGGTTAACTCACTGTTTATAGTGAAGGCACTCAGCAGCCTGTAGTAGTTCCTTACTACTGCTGTGACACATGATCACATCCTTGGTAGCTTTCAGCATACCTCTGTTATCTTAAAGTTATGAAGGTCAGAAATCTAAAATGAGTTTCACTGGGCAAAATTCTTTCTGGAAATTCTAGAGGAGTAATCTACTTCATTACCTTTTCTAATTTCAAGAAACATTGTCTCATTGAGTCTCTTATGACTGTCATACACTCCTTTCTTAGAAGGACCCTTATGTGTCTATTAGAGTCTGTGGAATAAACCAGGATAATGCTCCAACTTAAGATCCTAAGTTTAACAACTGGAGCACTCCTCTGTCATGCTGGGTATACAGAGCCACACAGGCCTAGGCTCAGAGAACTGGATGTACACATTTTAAAGGAAGCGTTATCCTGCTGACTTCTGAGCATTTTCTCGTTATAAAGGGTTGTTATGATTTGGCAGTTAGCATTTGAGCTGCAGGTTGCTTCTTAGACAATGTCACACTGTTTGTATTTTAGAGCCCGGTCACTCATGGGCCATGCATCCTTTGATAATCCTTTGATGCATCCTTTGATGCATCTATTGATAATTTAGCTTGAAAAAGTAATACTTTTCTCATTCCGAAAGCATATTAAGTGCTTAACCTTTGAAATATAGCCATTTTGTGATGTCAAGATACACACACTAGTAAAAGAAAATTGAATTTTAAAAAGTACCTTAGGAGTACTAAGAAAGAAAAAAATTTCCATTTGCTATTATTATGCAGAAATGGCTAACAGATTTTGAGAAATTACTGTGAGCTGAGAGCTGTCCTAAGTGTTCACACAACAAGCACTGACTAGTGAGGTCTCCACAGTGAGTTTATAAACTGTAAAGTGCTTCCATGTTCCTTATTTCATGACACTTGAAAGAGTTTGCCTAACTAAGGGTAGAAAGCTGCAGAGATGAGATTTTAAAAATAAAGTGACCAGGCTGTGGACATTAAACTGTCAACTGTAGCACCACAAAGGTTAAATGGAGACAAGGATGGGTGGCTTTAAGAGAGTGAGCTCTGGGCCCCGGGCCCCTGGCACTCAGCATCTCTGTACACCTTATATCTGTGGTACTGACTGGAATCATTTAGTGTTGTTGACTTCTCATTTTTACATTTAAAAGAAATGCTTAATAGGAGGTGACCAGCTATGTTAGGAGTTGGTCAGTTACCAGAGATGCTTGAAAACAAACTTTTGAGAAAGTTCCAAGCTTTTAAAAGCGCATCCTTCAAGTCTCGCTCCCAGCATCTGCTCTGTCTCTCTTCTTCTTTCCTCTCCTCACCTTTCTCATCTCTCTCCCCTCCCTTTCCCTCTCTCTGAAATATCCTTTAGGAAGATCGACTTCAGCAATTGTCAAACATTGTCTTTCTCTGCATTCTGGCAAATTACTTTGCCACACAGAGCTAAGGGGTAGGAGGCTGCCTGTTATTTGAAAGAAATGTGTTTTCGAAGTTAGCGTTTCTATACAAATACATTGTTCTCTGCTTCTTAGGCCAGGCAGATGCTAGCAGTGTGTTCTCCACCTTGGGGAGGTTAAAAATACAAGCAAGGTTATTAAGGAAAGCAACGGTTACAAGGATATTAAGAACAACTGCTGAAGCATTCTGTATGGCAAGAAACTGATTGTGCTAGGATTCGTTCTGGAAGGAAGTACTTTGATGGACTGGCTGCCTACTCAGCCACATTAACAGAAATATGCTCTCTGAAAAAAGAAACCAACTCAGAAATAACCAAGGAAGGGGGTTCTGTAATCAACACAGACAAGATACCGCAAGCAATATCAAAACGTATAAGAAAGTGTCAAATAAGCTCGGATTACTAAACGGTCACATTCACAGGGAGCTGACCGTGAGCTTACTGGGCTTTTGCAGTGCAGCGTATGCAACAATGAGGGCTACAGACGCATGCCCTGGGATCTGTGGTAGAGTCTGAATCATTCAAAGGTTGAAAACCGTGGAATGGTTTCCTTGCTTTCCACATGTGCCTGACATTTCCTCACAGTCACACGCGGTTAAAGAGTGTGTCACCTGCATTCCGAGGCTTGCTTTTGCGTCCAGTGTTTTATTTAGAATCCTGCGCCAGATGAAACTGTTGACCTCAGTTAGCCAGAGACGGCTGCTTTGCTATTTTGATTTGGAGTTAATGTTTTCCTCATGCAGAGAAAATGTATTTTCGTAGACTGATAGTAAACACTGCATATGTATTTCTTTTGTGCTTAATGATCCATGGGAATATCTAGAAAAGTGAGAACCAATTAGATAATTCACTGTAAATGGTTTTTAAGAAAAGACATCTCTCTTCCCTTGGTATTTCTAAGGATAGGTCTATATCACATTTGTTTGTTTCCATTGTTGGGCTTGACGATAGTGCTATGCTCACAAAATACAGTCTTCTATTTTGTTTGAGTTAAAAGTACATGATCTCTTTCAAGGTCTGAAAAACTCTGCTGGAAAACAAACAAGCACATTTTTAATAATCCTACATTTGACTCTCTGTTCTGTGACTGTGAACAGTCAATAATCTGAGTTTATTGGCCCTTTCTTATGTCATCCTTTTATGTTGTTCTGATTAAAGAGGAAAGTAATTTATCTTCATTTCTTTTGTGCTATAATTGGGGTTTAATCCGGCTTTTTGGTTTTGTTTTGCTTCTGTGATATTTTGCAGTAAGTATTTGAGTCTGGCTATTTTTATTTATCCCCAAATTTAATCAAACTTGGGAGAAATGTAAGGCAGAAAGCAAGCATGTCTCCCTGTCTCTGGGTGGTAGGGATAGGACAGAGTCATGTAGAGCATGGGTCCGGGGCATGCAATAGGAAGTGACATAGGGAAACAGAGAATGGGACCAGAACACCAGTGGGCTCACCATCTTTCATTCCTAGTGAGTCTCCGCTGTGGTAGACATGCCCCAGCATCTTTGTGTTCCAGACACAGCTGTAAATCAGAAGTGCTAGAGAAAGGAATGTTTTCTTTGAAGGCTGTCTGACAACGGAACTCAACCTGTGACTTGCAACCCCTTTGCCAAACCTCTATCTCCAAAAATATTTACATGACCATCATAGCAGTAGCAAAATTACAGCTATGAGGTAGCAATTAAAAGAATGCCTGGAGGTCACCACAACACGAGGAACTTTATTAAAGGGTCACGGTGTTAGGAAAGTCAAGAACCATTGTGAGAGAAGAAACTATCACTCACCACTGTCCCCGTGAAGATGGTGCTTCTAGAAGTAGCTTGTGTCTTGTTTTTTTTTTTGTGTGTGTGTGTTTGCCTACATAGGAAGACAGATGGGCAAACACTAACGTTTCCTTGATGCTTACTTTTTTCAAAAACCAATAATACATTGAGAAATGTTTCAAATGTACATTTATATGCATTTTGTCTTTCAGGAACACTAAAAAGGGTTTATTTCAAATCAAATGACAGTGAACCTTTGGTCACTGATGGCGAAGCTCGAGTGCCTGGCGTTATCCTTGTAAATACAGTTTATTATGAGGACACAGGGGTGCCCCCTGTGCCCCCCAGCCAATCCACTCCAGCCTGGACACCTAGAGCCCCTTCTCCAGAGGACCAGAGTCACAGGAATACAAGTAAGTCTGAAGTTGCTGAACAAGAATGCTTTTGTCTGTGACATCTGATGGTCACAGGTCACGTGATGAGACCCATTCATCCAGAAAGCCTAATGGCGTGCCCACCCTTTAAGTCTAAAATGTGAGCAGCTCCACAGGCAAGACAGAGATGGACTAGGGAACATAATAAGTCAACATTTCTGAGCTAGAACCCTTTGCACAAGTTGCTTGCTCCACTGTGAGCCTTGTGTTAAAAGTTACTTATTATGTAAGGGAAGTCACTTTTGCCTTGCTAGAGGGATTCCCCATTTATACAGTTAAAGGGGAGCATGACTAAAAACTCAGCCCTATTTGCTTTAGAGGTATGCTTGTGTTGTCTGTCTCTTGCTTTCTTCTTTTATTAGCAGTGACAGTTACTTGACATCTTGGCGACTGCAAACAATCACACCTTCAGGAAAGTGGCACTTGCCAAGAATTCCTGCTGGGTGAACTCCAAGGGAGTGTTAGTATTTCCAGAAAAAGATTTGGGCCAGAGAGAAAAGACAGAATAGGGAGATATCATATATGGAATGTAACTCAATCCCTAGACGGCCCCAGACCGTCAATAAAGTTACCCCACTTCCAGAAAACCTGGTGCAATGGGTTTGTGTGTAAAGGCATTCTGTTCCAAAAATACAAAAAATATGAAGGCCTTCTATGTCCTGGTGCCTCTTTTTTTTTTTTTTTAAATTCCCTCCAGCAAGGTGATGTCATCAGAAATGACATTAAACTCATCTATCCATGGTCACATTGTTTCCTCTCTCATTCATGACACCCACGAAAGGAATTGCATCTTAGTCGCAGCTAGAGTATTTTCATAGGAAGGGAAAACTGTAAGTTAACTTGGAACTCCCATGATGTGGATTTGCCAGTGCTTGAGAGAAAGTGGAGTTGTTTTGTTTCTCCAGTTCAAGAAGGCCAGTCTCCTCCAATTTCACAGTTTCACAGTGTACCTATGCTATTCGTCTTAGTCATCCCTATACAGTGTTCACCAGGGATCCAGGCAGGCAGGCTTATGACCTGGACAGCAATATTGCAAAGCAGAATTATGTCACTTTGAAATTATTTTCAATGTGAGTTTAAGTCCGAGGTTTCATATTTTGCTCAAGGACGGTGTTTTCCATCAGAAGTGAAGAAGTCATTTACCTAAAACCAGCCTGGCTAACGCGGTTGCAATGACAGCAACTGTCATTTTCTTCCTCTAAGTGGATTTGTCTGTAGTTTCAAAGTTCTGTCATTTGTTAAGATTCAAATCAGTTTGACAAGCATATACCCTGGAGAATAAAAGAAACACAGGGGGCTTGCTGTTTAGCTTGGGATTTTGATAGAACCCTGACATGAGTATTCTCTTCCTCTAGCTAGATATGAATTTATTTTGACACATAGATGAAATCCAGGTGAAATCAGTGACTGTGTCAGGAGAGGCTGACACCTTTGATGGTTTGCCCATCTGTGTTGCTCGTATGCTTGACTGACCACTGCTTGCCAGGGAGACTCCCCATCTACTGTCGACGTTAACTCGAACTGCTGGCTACAGGGAGCTTCTATTTTAAAATACTCTAGTGAGAATATCAGTCTGAGCTTACTGAGGATTTGATGGTTTAGGGGGCATGTTTGAGTGTGAGCCCCATAATCAGCTGGTGAGCACCACAGGATAGGTAAGCACATTCTTCAATGTTTAAGGCACAAAATCAAGTTGGTATGTCCGGTACCATTTAGTTGTTAGCTGGCAGATATGAAGCTAGGTTTTAGGTATTGGGATTCTTGTGCCAGTGCTCTCTCAGTGACTCTTGTTCCTGATAGGATTTATTGCTTCTTTTATAGTGTGGAGAGTACTAGTACACACACCTTAGG
Source organism: Grammomys surdaster (assembly GCF_004785775.1). Classification (NCBI taxonomy): domain Eukaryota; kingdom Metazoa; phylum Chordata; class Mammalia; order Rodentia; family Muridae; genus Grammomys; species Grammomys surdaster. The sequence continues at coordinate 10,470,487 of NW_021604791.1, forward strand.
CTCTGGGAGAATAGAAAGAATCATCGGCTCTTTGCTTTTCTGTTTTCCGTTGGCTTTCGTGATGGCTGGCCATGCTGTTCTTGATACAACAGTGACCAAGTGAAGTGTATTCACTGAAAATATCTAATATATGTTAATGGAATCTGATCACACTTCTGCTGCTTGGTTTTATTTAACCAACCTTAAAATATCATTTAATGTCTTTTTTTCATATTAGCACCTTGCAGAAGAACTGTTTTCCCTTCCCGTGTTATTACTGTCCTCCAACTAAGAGTTTTTAAATTTCCTGGTATATGTAAAAGCTATTTAAGTGTACTTTGGTCCCCAAATACCATTGCCAGACATTCTACTTGGATTTCCTGGCCAACTCTTAACTCCAAAAGTAATTAGAAATGGTCTTGCTCCAAGACGCTTCTTCCTGAGGGACCCTCCTATCACTGTCAAGGCTAATTCTGCACTTACAAAGTGTTGACTAGAATATATCACAAGACTGCTATGCTGTGGCCACTAGCCTTTCTGCATGGGAGTGAGGGGGTATCCTCATGTGACAGGCTGTACTTCTGGGTTTTTCTGACCCTCACTGAGCTCCAAGGGCGATTGAGAAAAGGAGGTGACCCACTGTAAACTTTAATGCTGTGTTTCAGCAAGAAATGCATTTCTAGGTTGCATGCTATGTCTGGGTTTCATTTTCTAATGTTTTTGTCTTTATGTATATTGTAAGTATTTAAACACATGCTGAAGGAAAGGGGACAACTGGCTAACAAGAGGTCGGTAGGGGATCACATAGAGGGTAGTTCACACTGTAGACTGTGTTCTAATGAAGTGTCAGAAAATGGATTAGTGTCCCGAGAGAACTTCCCATGTTCTGTTCTCTTCTCAGATCTCTGGTAGGCAACTCCTAGGGGGGAAAAATAAGTGTTTTTTTTATTGGATATTTTCTTTATTTACATTTCAAATGTTATCCCATTTCTCAATTCCTCCCACCTCTGGAAATAAGTGCTTTTAAAAAGCAAAACCAAACCAAAAGAATCTGTAATCAGAATGGGAGTTTGATGGGAGGAAGTGTAGGAGTGGAAGGTGGGTAAGAGACAGAGGAGAGAGCTCTGTAGTCAGAATGCACTCTATACAAGGGTCGAATTGTCAAAGAACAAATTAATAAAGAAAGTAACTGCTTCCTAAGACATCAGCAACATATTAAGTCCACCTTCCTGATATGTATAATTCAGCAATTTTTAATGTATTTATAAAGTTGTGCAATTATTTCTACTACCTAATTTTATTTTATTTATTTATTGGCTATAAAAATGCTGACTCTATTGCTTCACATTCCTTCTTTGTGCAATCCCTAGCCTAAACTAATCTAATGATGCCTCCATGGGCTTGCTCATTTTGAAACTTAAGAGTGTGTTAAGCCTGAGGCCCACGGCCTGCATCTGGCCAAGAATAGCTAGAAATGTGCCTCAAAATTCAGAGCTGTCTTAGCCCATTATGGAAACTCAGCTGTGTGGTCCTCTGTGTGTCAGTGACAACACGGTGTCTCAATATTCAAAAGTCAGACACGTGTGGAAATGTATCAGACAACACAGGTTTCTTCCTTTTAGCATGCTCTCTGGATGCATCCATGTCAGCTATGATGCCTTCATCCTCTTTTTAGAGCTAAGAAATATTCCTTCGAATGAATATGTAACATTTTATCTGTTCATCCTTCCAAGGATAGGTATCTGAGTTGCTCCTGCTTTTTTTAGCACCTGTGAACTATACTGCTGGGATTTTTGTACAAGCTGTGGTACGGACACGTGCTTCCAATTTTCTTTGGGTTATAAGGGAAGTAGAAATGTGTTATTTCTATAGTTTCCTAATAGTTTTCTGCCTAGTTGTTTAATTCACTATGGATATTGCGTATTGAAGCCTCCAACTGTTCTCAGAATCATCATCATCACCATCATCATCATCATCACCATCATCCTCTCTTCATCATCATTGTACCAAGTTGCCTTGCTCATTTTCTTGAGCCTGGGCCCTGGGGTATATCTGATTGACCTAAGAATTCCATGTAAAAGTTTCTGAATTATATATTTTCCTTTAAAGAGTTATTAAATAATTTAAGCACCTTCTACATCACGTGGCAAAGTAACATATAACAAGCACCACTATGGAGTTTTGGTACTTATTTGAGTTTCTATACATGATCATATCGCTGCTTACATAGCTATTTTGCTATATAATTTGATAGCTATAAGGAAGGAATGACATATGCTTGGATTTTTTTCTCTATTGAAGACCAAACATTTTTCTGAAGGTTGCCTTTGTAATGGCCCAAACACAGAAAAATAACCACACACTCATTTGGCCAAGACCAGCATGGTAGCTGCTCCCTGAATATGTGTCTTAGGTTACAGCACCCAACACTGTACTCAGGCTATTTTAGCAGACAGTAGGCATATTAATTAATAGCTTAGTAATTTCAATTTTATTAATTTTGATTATATTTTCTTTATAATATCCAGGGGTTTATATCTAATTATATGCATGCTCATAAAACTTTCTTCATGTGAAAAATGTTGTATATTAAATGACAATTTTTCAGCATGAGGAAAGGTGCACTAAGCCCCAGATCCAGTGATCTGTGTCACATTTCCTGAAACGCTGAGGCTCTATGGCAGAATTCTTAATGTATTTTTGCCAAAGACTCCTTTGACAATCTAGAGAAAGCAAACGTCTTTCCAGAATGATAGTTTGGCCCTAAAGTAAATCACACAGAGTTAAAATAATTAGAACAATATTTAAATGTAATCCCTAACTCGTTAGAAATGTAAAACATCCATGAAATAGTCAAATGCCTGCTTATTTATTCACACATTAAATAGTGATTACTAGCAAGTGATCAAAAGCAAAGTTTTTTTAACAGAGACGAAACATAAATAACATTTTGGAGTGTCTGCAGTATCTCTGTGTTGATTCATTAATGTCTGTGGTTTTTGTACTGTTTTCTATATCTGCTGCCCATGTTGATAAGTGAATTACCCCAAATTTCAATCAGACTGTAGGACAGAGATGCTACTTTGCTCTTAGAAAGTTCATTGAGAGCCCAAATTCTTTGTCCGACTGCTGAGGTCTGCGTTCTAATGGAGGGTGCTTCTTCATACAGAGGAGAGTATTCTGTGGTGTTTAGCCGGCCTTCTGGCTCCTCAGGTCTTAGGATTACTTGCAGAGTTGCTACAGTCATGATGCATGAACATCTGTCTACCCTTAAGTGTTCCACTGGGTACCAGGATTGCATCCAAATGGCCATGGCCGGTTGTTGAGTTTGATCAGGCCCCTTCTTCATATTAAATCAAATTATCCAGGTTAAAAGTTCAGTGAGGAGATTTTGACATGACCAGAATAAGCATCTCACATGAACAGGTAAATTACTGGGTAATTGGTGCATGCTTGTTGTAGCATGCTCGCGTGAGTGTCAGGTTTCAGGGAAAGACCTGAACAATGATGGGGAGGGAAGGAAATGCTTTCCTCCTCTCCTTTCTTCCCTACTCCATCTTTTCATGCTTCCCCTGGGATGTATTATATTTCCCAGAGACAGCAGACTTCATGCGATGAGCAGCAATGGGCTTTGAAAGAGGTAGGGGGACAGTATCTGTGTCACTCTTTTATCATCATCATCATCAATATCATCTTTATTATCATTATTTCTGGGATTGTCCCTCAACCTTTTCTCCTGAGCAAATCCTGATATATCTCCCATGTACCCCTAAAGGTAACGTTCCCAGAGCGGATTGATATGGCAAATAAGAGTCATGCTGGAAATGTTTGTGGCTCAAATGTTTCCTCCCCAGACTCATTGTCATTTCCCCCTTAGGAAGAACAGCCCAACGCCCTTGATCCAGTAGAACAAAAACCACACACAGTAACACATAGATATCAACAGGACAAAACCAATCCTGGTCAAACTCAAAGCAGGAAGTGATCCTTTAAAAACCAAAGGCTCAGACACCAAGTGAAAGCACAACCCCAGCTGAATGGCCTGCGTCACCGTGCACATTACTGTGATTCTTAAAGGTAATTGATACTGTGCATGAGTTTTGGCCCCAGTCATTCCATTTTCTGACTGTCTCGGGGATTTGGAAAGCCTCGTCAGTGGGAGTCTGTTTGCTGTTACTTGTGTCTTTGGAGAATAAGCCTCTCCACATAGTTGTAGTTGAAATGAATACATTGATGAGTTTTCCTAACCCAAAGCTTTCTGTCTGTCCACGTTTGATGCAAGCCATTCCTCATGCTTTTGTGCTGGAATGTATTATTCCTTTATCTTGCTGCTCAGCAACATTTACCTCATATCTGTGTGTGGTGCTTGAGCTGAACAGATTTTGAACACATGTTTATAATTATGTTAAGATGTGAAAACCCCTTTCTGGGGCTGGTGAAATAGCTCAGTGGTTAAGAGCACTGACTGCTCTTCCAGGGGTCATGAGTTCAAATCCCAGCAACCACATGGTGGCTCACAACCATCTGTAATGAGATCTAATGCCCTCTAAGGGGGTGTCTGAAGACATCTACAGTATGCTTACATATAATAAATAAATAAAAACTTAAAAAAAAAGAAAACCCCTTTCTGGTGCCTATGTCCATTTCCAAGTTTTATGAGAAATTTTGATTCCAGAGCATATGGTTTAACATTTTCTATGGAGCGTTTGTTTATCTACAGTTATTTTCTGGGCACTAGCTCTGGGTTTTCTCCATGGACCGTAAAGTTAAGTATGATAAAAACCTCATCCATCCAGCCCATGGCTGGTAATTGCCTTGAGACCTGAAGGTATTACTTATAGTTGGAGAGATTAAAAGTGTGATCCACTTGAATTCAACAAAAATATATATACATTGCTATCGTATACAATTTTAATGTTATAATAAAACACCTCATTTCCTCCAGATTAAGTTTTAATTATAATTATCCAGTATATTTTAGTTTAAGGGTATATTCTATAGCTTCCATATTAAATTACATCAAACTTCTATCCCTCTGTATCACAGACTTGTCTGTTTTTCTCTTCATTTGCTGCATTTCTGTGAAGGTTTCTGTGATGCTTGGTTTCCTACGGGAGCACTTTTTACCTGGGCTACTCTGCTGTTACAACAACAACCATTGGTGCCTATGTCTTATTGTAGAATAACTCCCAAATAGGCTTTGAAACTTCATGTCCTTGGGAAACTCCCACAGACCCTCCAGACTCAGCTGATGCAAAACCAAATCCATTATGGCTTGCAGTATCCATACATGTTCTGTGGAATTTTAAATTTTCTTGAATTTTTCAACAAACTATTAGTATATTTGGTACATTTAAAAATATGTATAACATGTGTGTCTTCAGATGATGGAACCGAGTCTTTACTCTTCAAATTATAACAAATGGGAGGCCAACCTTGTATATATGGAAATGTTATTACCTTACAAAGTTGGGAGGCTGCAATTTTCTACTTCGTTCCTTAGAGTTGTCTTTGAATTCTGCAGTCATTTACTGAGAAGTCAGACTCAGCTTAGTTTGCTTTGGTTAGCATTTATACATTTGCTCTGCAGAATGCCCTCCAGGATATGCATTATCAGAGCCCAGATGTTTGATAAACTGATGGTTGTTAAGCCACAGCAAGTATGTTACTTCAAAATGTGTTCTTTAACACTAATGAACGTTTTAAAGTAAATCATGTAGGAAGATTTCTGTGAAAAAGAAAGGAAGACCTCAAATTGAAAGCCCCTGCTTATTCTGGAGTTTAGGGAGTGAGCAAGTGGCCTTGCCCCTGCTGATCACGTGAAGCAGTAAAGAAGATTCTGGGGGGAATACACAAGCACCATCAACCTCCATAAACATGCGAGCTTACAGCTGACAGCAGTATCTTTTCCAGACAGTAGTCAGGATTCTGGGGCTCCTTCAAGAACAATCACAATTATTATTCTTGTCATGTGACCCAGACAGATGATCAATTTTGTCAACTCTGGAACAATGAGCTAGAACTAAGTACCCCACCACGCCTCCTGCCCTATCACACCAATGTGACTAAGACCTATGTATTTCAAAAATGCTAGGTACTTGGTATGAGTTCCTATTATGCATTTGTCACGTGTATTCCCTTACGGCCTTGCCTTAGAGATTCAGAACACTAGTTATTCTTCAGTCTGATTACATGTTTGAGGTTTGAGGGATTCTGAGTTGGAGGGGCCTCTGAACAAACATTTATGGGGATGCGATACACAGTTGATAGCATCGGAATTTAGTACACTACGCTGCCCATGGAAGCTCCCTCCGTCCGCTTATCTTACTGGAGCACTCTCGTTAATTTTCTGAGGACACAAAATCCTTTCAAATCAACTGCTCTCAGGAATGACTCTGGCGGAATGTTCCTTCTGTGTAAGTCATCGAGTGGAGGGAATGACCTTCATCATTCTGCTCAGCTGATGTGTTTCTGACCTGGGTTGACTTTGCTGTACAGCAGGGAATAGGCTCTGAGGCGTCTGTCTAATTGGGCCATAGGTGAAGACTTGCAACCCATTTTTTCTTCAATGCAAAGTCCTGGCTATGAAATATGAGAAAAGGCTGTTGTCACATGATCTGGTTTGTCTTTGTGACTGACATGTATGTATGTATGTATGTATGAATGTATGTATGTATTTTATTTATTTATTTATTTATTTATTTATTTATGGAGAATACATATGAGGCATCTTTTAACAACTTTCAAAGTATATAATATAATATCAGCACCTGTACTCATAGTGTTATACAATCGGCCTACCACACTCATTCTTCCTGTCTTACTGAAATTTTGTGCCCTGTAACCAATATCTCCCAGTCAGCTCTACTTATGCCAGCCCCAGGTGACTATAATATTACTGTGGTTTTAAAAATATTTTTAAAATTGTTATTATTATGTTTTATTTTATTCTATGTGTATGAGTGTTTCGCCTGCATGCATGTCTCTGTACTGTGTGTGTGCCTAATTCCCTGAAAGCCAGAAGAGAGAGTTGAATGCCCTGGAATAATAACTACATGAAAGTGTTAACCACCATGTAGGTTCTAGGAATTGAAACTGGTCCTCTGGAAGAGGAACCAGTACCCTTAACCTCTGAGCCATCTCCCCAGCCCCAATAAAATCTGTTTTTGATAGTCTGACGTTTTTAGATTTCACATATGAGTAAAATCATGAGATTGTTTTATTTTTGTGCTTGGCTTATTTCATTTAACACAGTGTTGTTCTCCAAGCTCACCCATGCAAATGACAGGGTTTCTCCTCGGAGTTTGCAACCATAACTTCAAACATGTTAGACAAGTACTCTACCACTGAGAAATATTCCCAGCCCAAGATGTTCTTCTTTTGAAAGGGATGAACAATATTCTGTAATATACATAAAATGACATGATTTTATGTTTATATTTTGTTGGTTGATTCAAATCTTAGCTGTTACAAATAATGTTGATGAGATATCTATTTATTATTCTGATTTCTTATACTTTATATAGCTATGATTGGAATTTCTGGTTCATATAGTAATTGTATTTTTAGTGTTTTGAGAAACTTCTATACTTCTTTCCACTATATCTATATTAATAAGTGCCACATCCTCACCAATATTGCTATTTTCTTTCTTTTTAAATATAAACCAGTAGAGCAGGTATGAAGTTACACCTTTTGTTGTTTTAATTCAAATTTATCTGGTAGCTAGTGATATTATATATCTTTTTATGTAGTGTGTTTTCTTTTGAGAATTATTTATCTAGGTCCTTGGACCTTTTTGGATAATCAGATTTTTCTTTCTTGTTATGAAGTTGAGTTCTTTCTGTATTTAAGGCATTAACTCTGATACAGATAAGGATCAGATTTATGATTTGCAAATATTTCTCTCTTATTTCATATGGATCTCTTTGTAATGTTGACAGTTTCCTTTTCATATATATATATACTGGAGCGTGGGGACTATTTCCTTTTCTGTGCAGAAAGCTTCTAGCTTGATATAATGCCATTTATCTGTCTTGTCTTGTGATCTCTGCACATTGGATAACATATTTTTAAGTCATTGTTCAGGCTTATGCCATTGTAGTTTAGTCTTGTGTCTTCTTACAGTTCCAATTTTTTTCTTTAAGTTTTTGATCCATTTTGAATTGGTTTTGAATATGGTGTGAGATCAGGACCCATTTTAATTAGTCTGTGTGTCAGTATCCAGTTTTCTTAACACTGTTGAAGAGATCGTCCTTTCTCTATTACAGGTTCTTGACATCTTTATCAAAAGTAATTGACACAAATGGTCTGTTTCTCAGACCCACAGCAGTGAGCTTTTACCTAAGTCCAAGAGTTTACCGAGCCTCCTACTGTTTTCATTCAGTCCTGTTCTTTGTGCTCTCATTGTCCTCAGGTACTCTGTAGCACTGTGTGTACTGTGCTTATCTTTTCATATTTCTCTCTCTTTTGAACTTGATTCAAATAGCCTCGTCTTCCCTCTACTCTGGTGAGATCTCCTGCTAAAGCCCATGAGAATGACAAAGGGTGTAGCTTTGTAGAGACAGGAAAGACAGGATCCCCTCTCAACTACAGAGGTGCTGTCCAGACAGTAGTTGAAGACAGAAATAGATCTTATAAAGAGAACAGCATGGGGCCACCTCCCACACTGTCAGGTCATCTAGAGAACAGGTTACTGAAAACAACAGCAGCAGTATTAGTCAGCAGCAGCAAGGCCTTTGTGGCCCAGATATCCTGGCTTTCTATAGCTACTTGGCTATCATTCAATTAAAAAAGTCTTTTGAAGCCAAGAGTTTTTCCAATTTAGTCTCATCTTACATTCACTGGATAATTATTGAGTGTAGCCCCCAGTGGCATTCTAGTGAAGCATCCATTCCTCTGATGTGGGAGAGGAATGGGAATAAGTCACTAATGAACTTAACAGTTGGTTGACTTCCATGTCTTTGGCATCCATGCAGTGGAAACTCTACTTTGAGTTGGGAACTTTCTCCTGCTCCAGCAGAGTGTGGTACTGTGTCCTCCTGTGATTCTGGACAGTGACAAAGCCTCAGCTCCCAGTTAGCCACCTAGTCACACAGGCAAGCCACTGGTGCTGGCTCCACACTGCTGCATTACACATCACGGATACATTTGACTGAATCAACTTTTGTTTTTGTTATTGCCAGGGTTTCCTAGGGTCTCACATAGGTCAAACAAACACTCTACCACTGAACAACTCCCCAGCCCTTTCATGTTACTTTGAGACAGGTAAGTCATGCAGGCTTGCCCAGAGCTCATTCTGTAGTCCATGTGGGCCTTGAATGTGTGTTTCTCTTGCTTTCGTCACCTGGGTAGCTAGGGTTACAACCTGTACCAATAGGCCTGGCTGATACTTGGAATTTTCAACGGAGTTATCAGAACCTAACATCATGAAGGTGAGGTCTATCTGTATTTATTAATGCTTCAATGAAGATAATACTTGACATATTGTGAAAAGATGCAGGGGCACTTTAGCGGGATGCTTGTGGGATATGTTTGCTGTCTCTGAATCAGACCTCTGCTGTGGCTCTTTCCCCTTCAGGGGCAGCCCAGCTATGATTAAGCCAGTGTCATGAAGGAAATTACTCCCTTTTGATGATCTCATTTGATGATTTTGACTCCTCAGTAAATAATATAAGGTGATGACAATTTAAGTACCTTAATAGAAACAATGAAGACAGGGGACAGAAAGCAAAATGTTTGAGAGTGAGTATAAATTCACAGAAAAATCAAAGAGCTGGGTCAAATCGTTCCTTTGGCATCTGAAGCTTACATTTTTGCTGCTTGAATATTTAGTTCTGGGTTATTTCTTAAAGGAGGAATTTACTTTCAAGACTGTCAGTTTTGATACTAATCAAAGTTTCTCCAAATATTAATTGAGTTCATTTGTGACTAGCAAAGCCCTGCTAGGGGAGCATGCCTGCCATAGTGAGCTATGTGTGTTCCACGAAGTGGAGGCAGGAGGAAGCTTTGGTTAGGTGGAATGGGGATTGCATACTTTGTAGTAATAATCCTGGACTACAATGATTAACTACACAGTGGTGACTACACAAGAATAGCATCAGTCCAAGATGAAAGAAATGGCTGCCTCCCAGATAGATGTCCCTGCAGGTACAATTTTGTGTTAAGTTTGCAGTGGCTCTTGTGCAAGGTTGTGGTCCTTACAGTCTTTTGTGATGGTTACTGTTGCCAGGTTTTAATGCATGAGAGATGAGGGAGATCTTGGTGAATAACATCCGGGATTAATTTACTACATAATTTACTGTGAGGGCTAACAGAGAGACTCCATTTTGATTCTGACTAATATTAGTCCTCAGTTCATTCTTAGTAAGCATAGGCTGGTTGTGGGTGAGTACCCCTCTCTAGGGAGGTGTGTTCCTTATTTGGTTCCTTCTGAGCCTCAGGATCATGGGCATGTGTCTCGTATATAGGCCAGGCAGTGTGTATTTGTTTTGTGTCTCCTCCCACCAGACTGTAACTTTTCAAAGGCAGGGACGTTTGCTTGCTTCTTGCCATTTTCTTTGTGGCTTGAAAAGGGCCTGACACGCACTAGGAGTACAATAGGGATTGATCACGTGAGGTGAGAGACCTCTGTGGAAGTCAGACCAATGGTCCATGGGCTCTTCAGAATGGATATAAATTAGGTGGGAAGATGCTGAAGATGTTTGGTGTAAGGGGCTGCTGGTGGCAGAAGGGGACTTGAGCTTGGAGTGAGGTACGTGGTGTTAGAGTCCGACCCTGCCGTTTGCCAGCTGTGTAGACTCTCAGGGAAACAACTCCACCTTGTTTCCTCAGCTGTGAATCCGAGATAACAAGTTGTAGGCAGAGCAAATGAACCAATAACTCGTGAGAATGGGCTGAGGACATTGCTGGGAGGGCTACGGTCGCTCAGTCAATACTGAGCACAAAAATACACAGACAGAAGCGAACTTGAGAATGTTCACAACAATGTCACCACACAAAGGGCTGAGGACCACATGGGAAGCAGCATCCAATTTAATAACAGAGTTTATGAGAGGAGCCAAAGGAGAGATTGGAAAGAAGGCCAACCCTGCCATGACTTTCTCCCCAAACCACTGAGCAGGGCTGTGTATAAAGTGCTTCACTTCTTGATCTCACAGATCCACGGGCTCTGGAGACAGGGCAAATAAATGTAGGGCCATTCCCAGGGGAGAGCTCTGAGGTTAAACCATGGCTTAAAATGGTGCATTTTGGGAAAATTAAGGCAAACTAATGTCTCTGGTACAATCTTCTCTCCTGGTATGATGTCCAGACTAGTCATTCTTTAACTAAATATGCAATTGTATCAAGGCAAATGGAAGTTCCACCCATGTGTTCTGATAGGATATTAAACAGCAGATAGCAAAATTATATAGAAAACAGATTTTTCATATTTTAAAATTTTCAATAGCTCGTGCCTCTCATGTGATAGTATTACATATTTACTGTGGTTTTTGTTACAACTTTTTTAAATCTAAAAAAAAACAGATTTTATTTAATTTTTCAAACATTTAAAAGAAAGTACTGCTGAAGTAATGTGAGTCAAAATTAAACACACCATTTAAAACATTGTATCAATTAAAACTGAGCCCATTTGTGACTACAGATGATAAAGAATACTACTAATAAAATCAAAAGGCCTACTGCCAAATGTCTAGGAAATGAATCTGCTCATTTCCTTCCCACCAACTCTCAAATTTCCTTCCCAGACAAGGCAGGCCACGAACATCACTGTTTAAAACTTTATTTTTACTCTTTTTAATGTTCATTCATTTTACCTTATATGTATAAATGTTTTGCCTGCAAGTACGTCTGTGTGTCATGTATATACCTGGTGTCTGTGAAAATCAGAAGTATAGGATCTCCTGGAACTAGAGTTACAGACGGTTGGGAGCCACCATGTGGGTTCTGGGAATTCAACCCCTGGTCTTTGGGGAAGAGTAGCTCATGTTCCTAACCTCTGAGCTATGTCACCAAACCAGAGGAATATCACTTTAAGGTTAGTTACTCAGAACCTTAGACTTTTCTATGCTAGTTTAGACTATTTAACCATGTATTCTTATTTAGCATTTAAAATAGCCATATGAATTCTGACTCTTCCTAATTCCTGAGTCCCTGATTCCCGACCAAACACCACTTATAATTTTCAAATTACAAGGGAAATTTACAGAAGACCGACCTTTAGTTTCTAACTCTGGCATTGAAATCCTGGTGTCTAAATCAATGAGATAGTATCAGAGAAAAACCCAATCTGATTTAGAAAACTGCTCTGCTGAGCTGAGACAGCAAAACTCCCAAGTCATGAGCAAAGCTGCCAGGTGCACCATGGTCTTACAGCTTAGCATCCTCTTGAGTGGAAGCTTTCTATTAGTCAGTGCGTACTTTGACAACTGTTACTGGATCATTGCTAACTAGAAACAGTGTTTTAGAACGAAGCACCAGTGAGAGTCAACATCTCACCAGGAACATGTTGGATCCTACACTAGTTTTCCTCCTTTGAGGTCCAATTTTCATATTCTCCTCCTCGGCTTTGCACTTTATATGACTTCTTCAATAGGAAATACAATAATCAAATCACGGTGTCTATAAGGAACAACAAAGCCAATTATGTCCACTGTATTTTGTATGTGCTCTCATGCGTCAGTCCTGACCTCTGACTTCCATGAGACTCACTGCTAAGTTGTTGGGAAAGAAAAATAACCCTGGCATGTCCTCCACCCTATGAAAAGCAAGTTTGATGTTATAGTAGCTTAAAAGAGCCCCCTTTCAAATGGCTGGTCCACATCCCCAGAGAGAAGAAGTGACTTTTCATGGTGCACAGCATGTGAGCTGGCTTAGGAAATCAATTTCTGCTGGGGAGAATGTGTACACACACACAATACGTGCTTCAAAGACAATGGAATATTCTAGGAAGAAGTAATATTTGACCCATATGTTGAGGCAGGAGGGATAATAAGCAATAGACACCATTGTGTGCATATGAAAGAGTTGAAGTTAATAACCTTAGAAAATAATTCCTTTTTATATTGTTGGCCATAAGTGGCTTCTTAGCTAGGTCTGTTGGGTGTTCTTGCTCAACCTTATTTTTTACAGTCTTCCCTCCTCCCTTGCAATTATAAAACAAACTCTATGGTCAATGTACCGGCCAGCATCCTCCAAGATGCCATCTGCCAACCTAAAGTGTATATGTCTTCACCATCAAAATGGGCACTTTTCTCATTTAATCTTTCATTCTTGTTCCACACACATTAAGTTCGTGCCCCCTTTTGGTTCTTTTGGGGTTTGCTGTGCTATTGGCAGGTATGGAATCCTAAGGAAATGTGCTAATGGATAGAGCACTTAACTCCCAGTCTCAGTCCTGTCACTGGCCTTGTATGTTTCTGTAAATTACTTTTTAATCTTTCTGTCTGCCTGTTTGTCTACGCATTGTTTTTCTATCTAACTACATATGTATGGACGCTGTACCTTCTTTAGTCATAATGAGAAAACTTGTGCTCTAGTGTTAGGCTTGAATTCTATGACTTAATTGTGCTTTGGAAAATTAGTCTAGGGATATAAGACATTGTCATTTATGTCTATGTATACTATTTGAGATTTTAAAGATTTATTGTCATGATTCATCACTACTATAGAATTCTATAGAGAGTACCACCAACACAAAGGGCCTTACTAGATGTGACCCCACCCTACCCCACAGTTTTGAGCATCAAGAAACATGAGGGCAAACTACATTTCTTTTCATTTGTAACTTACTCTATGGTATGCTGGTATCAGCAACAGAAAATGATCTAACAGATACACAGACATCATGACATATTCTTTTCAGCCTTTTCCTCTCTTGGGACATTAATAATTAGCTTTGGGAAATTGCTTTTGATAGATTAACTCTGATGTGCCTCCAGGTAGAAGCTTCTCAGAAGTCTAGCAGTTGGTCTTCATGGCTGGCTTGGAAGGAAGGCTTTTGTCTTCTGAAATTGAATTTCCTCATATTTAGTATAGGCCAAATGTCTCTTCTGAGGGCTGTGGAAGGGAGATGGCCATGGCCCAGGAGATCTGAGGGCTTCTTTGATTCTCAGCATCAAGCTGGTTCTCAGCAAATGACACATGATGAGATTTCCTCTAAGTCATTTCACCTTTTGATGGAGAAACATTTACTATCCGCTCGTTCACAGACTCTTCACTATAGCATTGTGTACAGAAAGGTGGCTCCTCTCTCACTGTTCTTCCCACCTACAATGTTTTTTTTTCCACACTAAAGTGTTTTTTAACTTTCATTCCCAAGTAACTTGAGTGATATATTCATGAACCCTGTCCAGAATGTTCCATCTTATGTGTGTGTGTGTGTGTGTGTGTGTGTGTGTGCGTGTGTATGTGTGTGTGTGTTTATGTTCTAGTATCTATTTGAACACTCTTTCTCTGCAAGTTCCTCACTATCATTTTGTACTTTGATGATAAGGAGACACATGAGAGTATTATGGCTTTAACTTCTTTGTCATGTTTACATTAAGGTTATGTATACAGAGACATCTATTTCCAGTTTCCTTCAAAAAATGGAAACCACATTTTGGTCTTGTCCCACTGAGCTGAGTACATTTTTGTGATTGATGAAGATCATATAACAGTGGAGGATGGTATCTTTTGAAGAAGTATAGGGATCTTTGGTCAAATAATTACAGTTTGTTCATTTGGGGGAAGGACTTCCTATAGAACCTAGGAGAGTTTCAGAGTCGTTGGAAGGAAAGTGGGATAAGAAATGTATTTGGAAGGAGATAGAATGACTTCAAAGTGGACGCTGAGCCATGTCTGAAAGAGCGGGTGATGCTATGCTAGAGACCGCATTCATCTTCTGTTACAGACGGAGGGCGGAGATCGGTCACCTTACTCAACTGCAGGCTTGTCTGTCAACACTGGTTCTGTATATATGAAGCTAACCTGACGTATGGAGAGAATAGCATCATAATTTCTCTGGAAATGATATGGTACCCAGAAGAAATGCTCCCATTTTTGCTGAAATGTTCTTCCTACTTTTCCCTCCATTAAAACAAAGTTAATAGTTTCACTATATTTTGGTTTTTTTAATGTTAGCTTGCAGAAATAACAACTTTAAATTAGTTTAAAGATCTAAATGGTTATTAAACCATGACAAGCGTGTAGGATAAAATGAGAAAGAAAAATCTCTCAAAATTCCACTACATGAACCCATGTCAACATTTTGATTTATGTTCGAGTAAGCAGACAAGTTCTTGGGGTGGTAGAATTGTGTAGGTCATAGTTGAGACAGTGCCTATCAGGACTGACCATGAAAGAAAGCCAGGTCAGAGGTCCCAAGATGACAAGGAAGCATGCTATAGGCTGGATTGCAGTTCTGTGTATCATTGTATGTATTTGGTAGACTGATTTCTTTCATAAAGTGCTGTTCTTATTTATTAGCTTATGACCACCATTCCATATGATTACATAGTCTTCCAAGGCCTTTCACATATCCTAGAATTAAGTATTCTATTGTCTATAGTCAGGTTTACATCAGTCTCTGTGGTTGAAGGCTTGGGTTTCTATCTTTGAAAAGTAGTAAGCTATGTATGCACCATGTATACAAATCTACATCCATAACCAGGATTATTTTCTTATGATAAGTTCAAGTGACATTGGAGTGTCAAAGAATATGGGTATTTAAACACCCTGATGCAAAATATCGTTTCCCGGTAGGGGACCCACAGCAGCTCCCTACGAGAGAATTTTATACATTTTCTCAGGAAACACCTGTTCTCCCTTCATAAATAATAAATCAATATTCATAGATATTCATAAATAAGCCGATTTCATTGTTGTGGTCACATATATGGATAACTGTCTGTGTGGTAGTCGTACTATAGTATAGGACATACGACATATAATGAACTCCTTAACCTGCCATGTCATGTAAGTGTGTAGACACAGATTTCTTATTCAACTTCTAACTGTGAGTGTCTCCACTCCCCAGGCACCTGCACGAACATCACTCACAGCCAGTGTCAGATTCTGCCCTACCACAGCACGCTGGCGCCTCTCTTGCCGATTGTCAAAAACATGGACCCGGAGAAGTTCCTCAAGTTCTTCACGTACCTCCATCGCCTCAGTTGCTATCAACACATCCTGCTCTTTGGCTGTAGCCTCGTCTTCCCTGAGTGCGTTGTTGATGGCGATGACAGGTATTTCGGAATCATTCAGTGATAAGAGCCCAGTTATTCTAGAGACAAGTGTCCAAGAGGAACTAATCATCCTGTTACTAACATTTCTTTTTATTGCTTTTGGGGTGGGAGAGAAAGGATCCACATCTGTCATAGTTAATTGCAAGTCTCTGTATTTAGAAAATCCAGATTTTTTTTTACAGGAAGAAATTATCCATATTTTAGTTGATACTGTCAGGGGACACTTGACTGCTGTTTCAGTGAGGGTCTGACAGGGGGAAAACGTCCTGAAATGTTTGTTAGTGAGGCCTTTTATGGAGGTATGGGGTGGGGGAGAACAATTAAGTAATAAGAAGTACCAAGGTCTCATAGTGAGAAGACATAGTTACTACCAAAGGCTTGAAGAGACGAAAAGGCTCAGAGCAACAGGATACTTGTAGCTAAGAGTGAGGGGAACTCCCTTCCCCAGTCATCCTTTCCACAGTAAAGTTACTCTCCATCAGGGCACAAAAACATCCAGTACAATGGGTGGAATCTGCAATCTCATTTAGTATCATCAGCTAAGAAGTCCAAGAATCTTATTTAAATCAATTATGAGTTGCATTCTGGATGGTTCTTCTCATCAGCATGGGGATCTAGTGTTGGGTTAGGAGTAGATGTGGAGGGACAAACAGAAACTATTCAATAAGATAGAAATAATTTTCCATAACAGTTGATCAACCCAAATCACATCATGGTTGTTTGAAGCACTGTGTATATTTGGACAATTTCAAAGCACATGCTAAGTACATATTCACATATAACATGAATTATTTTCTGGATCAAGACATTATGAACTTTCCAGAATAGTAATTCAGGTACGACTCTATCCCATGTTGTTTGTAATAATAACTATCCTAAGCATCAGGAAACACCTGTTACTTAGGTTGTGAGATGCAGCACTGCCTTTGTATGGAGCAGTAGAAGCTGAGCTGTGCAGACTTCGATGAAACTTGAATTATCAAGGAGTCAGCTACAGAGGGTGACTTCATGGGACACACAGAAAGAAGGTGGAATTGATCTTTCCCACGGGTTAAAACATGAGATGCCTGTGTGGGCTGTGGTTGAGAGTCAGTGCCACAGTACTTGCCTCGCACATGGAGAGCTCTGAACTACAGAAACAATTGAAGATGGCCACCAAGAGATGCTTTATTTTCCCAGACTGTGGCAACACAGTTGGTGGTTGTATTCTTTTTCTTGGGTTGCTTTAACAAATTGCCACCTGCTGGGCAGCTCAAACAACAGAACAGTCTCCCCCCCCACCCATGGTTCTGAAGGCTGAGAGTCTGGGTGTTGGCAGGCTGTCTGGTTCCCAGAAGTCTATGGGGAGAGTCCATTTTCCCTTTTGCCCATTTCCTATTATTTCTGTTCCTTTGTCTTATGCCCATGTTCCTCCAGTTTCAGCCTCTGCCATCACAGGACATTTCCTGACTGCCGACATCTCTTCCTCTTCTGTCTCCTATAAGGACACTGTCATTGGATTCAGGGATCACCTACACAAGCTAGGATAATAGCTTCACATCCAAACTCTTAATTATATCTCACAAAGATCCTGTGTCCAGTGAGGTGATTCCCAGGTCTAGAGATTGGGATGTGGACCTCTTGCTTTGAAAAGTGCTTGGGAATTCAGGCTTTAGAAGCTGGGTGTCATGACCTCATCATGTATAAAAGAGAAATAATAGTTATACTTATGCTACAAAATTAATATGAGGATTTAATGACACATAGGGCTTGGGACACTGCCTGGCCATTAGAAAAAGCTAATAAATGTTAGCAATAACTCTCAAGTGGTGACTTGTGAAGAACAAGCAGAATTAATGAAGTAGACACCACAAAAGTGTACTTCTCATGTATCTATGCCATGTGTGAAGGTCTGCCAAAAAAGAAGTAAATGAAACAAAATTAGATAAAATAGCAAAGGATTTTTTTGGAACTAGATTCTCATTCTGTTTCTGTTTAGTTTCTGAAAATTTCACTTAACATATTTTTTTTTACATTAACTCCTCTGTGGGCTCATGCATGCACACAGAAAGAAAATCAAAGGGAGTGTGTTCAGAGTCCTGGAACTGCTGGGTCCATCATGATGATCCCCTTTATTCTAACTCAGTTCTGCTTGGGTAAACACTTTCGAGCTGCCTACAGTTTCCAGGGCACTTTAAGTTAAATTTGTTTTCCCCCTGACCTGATTTTTCCTTTGATAACTGCGCCAGTATGAGAGTTTTTCCATTTTCTGTTATAATGAATAACAATTTACAGTTACGTTTCAAGTGCTCTTTGGGGACTTCTCCTATTTTTATTATTATATTTAGTTTTATAATTATACTTTTGGGCCACGCTTCCTGCTGTCATTTAATGTGTGCTTGGGAACTGCAACCTAATTTAATAAGCAGAGTAAGGTCAGCAAAGTAGACGTATTGTAGAAAACCATTATAAGGTCAAACAGATTTTTCTTGTGTTTCACTAGTTTGTACCATCTATTATAGGCCACATTATTCAAATAAAGAAAAAGTGTTTGTTTTCCAGCCCAGAAAAAAAATAGCTACTTAATAACAATTAAATTTTAATTTTAAAAGATTATAGTGGGATGTATAAACAGAATAGTTTTTAAACTGATTCTTTGGAGACCACAGTTACTATTTAACTACATTGTCTGTTGAAACAATGGAATTTAATTGTCTTTATTTTGAGCTGTGCTTGCTTTGACCAAATGTATATGGATGTACTGCAACAGGGCCTATTGGAAAGGCAGGAGAACATAGAGACTCAGTGGGTCCAAAATATAAATTTTTTACTGATAAACTATTGGAATGGCTCTAAAGTATGTAGGTTAGAATACATTGCTTTAAAATATCAAGTAGATAGCAAAATATTGGTTACTTACTAGAGTGTACCCCCTAACTTGGAAGCAGTGGTCTAATCTTACCTGTCCCTGTCAGTGGAGTGTTCTGTTGGCCGAGCATAGTATACGACCCTTCAATGCCAGACAACATTGGTGAGCTATTATGCCTAAAATGTCAACTTAGGTGAGACTATCTGATGACTCAAAATGACCCAACAGGTAGGTAATGTACAATTGGGTAATTCAGATTGCTTTATTTTACCAGGTTGTAAAACTGAGGAGTCAGGCCAGCCAAAATCTTTCTGAAAACGTCTTTTCACGTTGCTGCCAGTGTCTGGGACACTCATATCTAGTTCAGTGGGGGGGGGGGGTCATTCACTTTTCTCTCCAACAGTTCTGGGTATCAACTGCAAATGACTACAATATATAGTACTTGTGATTGCATTCCCTTGAAGACCCTTACCATCAGTGTCAATGACAATACACAAAAATCAGAAAGGCTGCAAAGTAACACCGTGGTTGCAAGTTGTTTCTGATATTTGTAATATCTTACCCTGTGGGTCTTGCTAAGTGTGGCAAATTCTAAAGATGACCAGTGTTCCATCAGTTAGAAGGCTTGTCTTTTGATACTCTTTCAGGAACTGTTTTGTGGCTTTGTATTATTCCTGATGGCTGAAAACAACACATCTTTACCACTTGCCATTTCTTTGAGTTTTTCCTCTCCTAAGAGTGAAACCCCAAAGTTGTCAAATAAACAAGACAATTCATCTGTGGGTGTTTTTATCTATTTTACCGACACTTTGCTATTATATGGGAAGTGTGCCAAAACTGGATGGTATGTGGAGATTTTAGTTGTGAAGGAAAGGGAGTCTGCAGGGCAGAAAGGATTTGCATCCTTGTCCAGATCACTCAGCTGAGGAGAGGAGACTGTGGTTATGGGTCTCCTTCCACATTTTCTACTGATAGTTTTATTTCCTGGGGCACCTAAGTCATCCTTTATGCATTTTAATAATTTATGCAACAGCTACTTGTGGTGTCCCCACTTGTATACTAGGGAGACACTGCAAAGACAATACCCAGGATCCATTTATTGGCTCTTTAGAGCTTAAATTGTATTGGTGGGAGATAACTTTGTCAGAAGAGAAGGGAAGGGGGATACGAGGAGAGGGGCTATGTGATGGGGGACCAGGAGGAAGAGAGGCTGCAACCAGGATGTAAAGTGAATAAACGAATAAATTAATGAAAAAATAGCAAATACATCAATAGATGGTCAGCTTAATATGACATGAACAGACATGAAAATGATCTGAATATTGAGATCATTTCTTATACTGGCTCAAGAAGCCCGCAAGAGTAACTTTTGCTTGAGGGGAAATCATGACCACTTTTCCTCCATGGATGGTGACATGATTTTGCTTCCATCCAAACCATGTTCTTCTGAAGCACAAACTGAGATGAACAAACAGCAACCCACAAAACCTGTTATGGCTGCATTTGCTGATTCTGAGTTACACAGTCTCTTACAAGATGTTAAGTTAATAATAGTTGAACCATCTACTCAACATGCCATCGTGTTTCCTCCCTCCACAAGTATTTGTTGCACGCCCGAGTTGGATGTGAGGCATGCAGCTGTGTGCTGCCTAGTCTTCATTTACCCTTTCATAGTCAGTTGCCACATGCCTCTTCTCTAACTCTTCCCTTGACACTGTTTTAGCAATGGTTGCATTTGAGCTCTTTGTTGGGTTCATGCCAGGGGAGCCACCAGTAGATCAGAATGCAGGATAGGCAGGTCACCTAGTAGCCACCTATTATGGTCACCTCATATTCCTCTATTCTACCTTGCACATACTGGGTACATCTTATATGAAAAAAAACATGGCTCGCATGTAGCAGCCTTCCCCTAGATGGCTCTTCCTATGTTCCAGCAATTACTCCTTTTTTCTTTAAACTTAGGTGTTAATAGCTCCTGGCCGTGACCCTACTGCACTAACCCTTGTTGGTATTAGGAAACACTGCTCTTGTCAACAGTTTTCTCATGGAATACTATGCCATGCTCCAACTTTAGTGGGTCATCTTTTTCATTCTGGAACCATGAGTATTACAAATAAAGACAAGATAATCAGAGTCCTAGCTGTTAGAGTTCCAGAAGAAAGAGTAAGGAATATGCTGACCCCTTCCGTTATCTCCTTTCTGATGGGAGACTGTGGAAAGACCAGCCTTCATGTGTATACTTCTTCATCTCCATGCCTAGTGCAAGTAGAGACCAAGAACACATTCTTTCTCTCCTATGACATAGAAGGTTTCTTCAGTCACTTGATGTGCTGTTGGACCCTCACAGTGATACCGGGCGACCTGTTGTCTTGCTCTTTCTATCAATAGCGATGGATTCATAATCTTGCATCATGTTGATTCATCTGTGAAAGAAGATCACCTAGGTAATAATTTAGGGCCAGTGTTTGGTCCTGAGGTTGTCTCTTTAAGTTTTAATCTTCTTGTAACCAAAAAGGAGAGAATGGTCTAACAAGACTCTTTAGACATGAACAATATCTTCCTGGCTGAGGAAGGGTCACAGTTCTGGGAGATGCCCAACTCTGACTTTGTGAGGATTGCTGTTGAACAGTTCAGTTTAAAAAGGACAATGCAGGATTGTATTTAAAATGACTGCATAAATCTCATCCATAAATAGTACATTGAACTCAGTAATATGATTTTTGCAAAGTGATGTGCCAAGGAAAACTGTATCATTACCAATAGCTGGGTTATGCATTAGCACACTCTAAATGGTGTAAAACAACTCACATGGAAATAGGAACCTTGGGATTACTCAGCTGACACCTCTGCTCTAGAGTCTCCCAGTATACATTAACGTGTTGGCTAGAGCTGAGGTCTTATCTGAAGGCTTGAATAGGGAAGGATCCATTTCTAAATTCATGAACTGTTAGAAGTGCTTCCTTTTCTCAAGGGCTGTTGGAAAATGAATCATCCACAAGGCCAACTGTATGGTCTCCTTAATATGTATGGCAATGTGCTCTGTCAAAGTCAGCAAGAAAGAAAAGGGTGGGGGAGTGTAAGTAAGACAGAAGTCATAATCATATGTAGCTCAATAATGCAATGGCATCCTATTAGTTTTTGTAGTTGAAGTAAGTTGAAAGGCCAGTACATAATCAAGACAGGGCCTTCCTCAGGCAGGAGCCATAGAAGGCAGAGATCATGGGTAATGCTTTAAGTTCTCCCAGCCACAAATCATCTTCCCCAACACCCACCAGAAGAGTTTTAAGTCTAAAGCTCTCCTAATATATCAGCATAGTTTATTAAAATACAATTTGACAGCTGTGATATGAGATCTCAGCAATATTTAAGCAGAACACTTGGCTTGAAGACATTATATTACCGTTAATTTCTTATTTTTTCTAAGTGTAGTTATATGAAATGACTTCTTATAGGGAACCCAAAGGAAAGCACCCACAGAGCACCCAGTAGGTGTGGAATGTGGAGTGATAGCCAAGAGGCTTCCTCAGTTGTGAACCTTGTCAATACAACAATGACCAGTGTGGTAAGACATGTCCATGCAACAGTGGCAAGAATACTATGGGAGCAAGCAGCTGTTTTCTGACTGAATTTAAGGCCTGATCCATAGCATGAAACATGTGCTTCCAACTGTAAATCTGGCCAAGAACTCTGGGCTCAGAGGTTCCAGGGGTGAACCTACCATTATTATTCTTTTCAGAGGGCATAATATCAATCAACCCTCTAACTTTGTATCTGTATATCCAATAATTAGTATAGCTCTTAGACTTCATCCAAGAAATTTCTTTATGCAGTAGATGGCAGCTAGTACTGAAACTCACAACTCATCAAAGGGCGGAGAAGGAACTAAGTGGTCATAGCTTAACCTCGGATGGATCATCTGTTATCTATCACTGGACCATCTGATATCTATCACAAACACACAGCCAAGGCTCAGGGACCATTCTGTAAAAAGGAGCTGTCTTAGTCAGGGTTTCTATTCCTGCAAAACCATGATGACCAAGAAGCAAGTTGGGGAGGAAAGTGTTTATTCAGCTTACACTTCCACATTGCTGTCCATCACCAAAAGAAGTCAGGACAGGAACTCATACAGGGTAGGAACTTGGAGGCAGGAGTGAATGCAGAGGCTATGGAGGAATGCTGCTTACTGTCTTGCTCCTCCTGGCTTGCTTAGCTTGCTTTCTTATAGAACCCAGCACTACCATCCCAGGGACTGCACCACCCACAATAGACCCTTCTACCTTGATCGCTAATTGAGAAAATGCCTTACAGCTGGATTTCATAGAGGCATTTTCTCAAGGGAGGCTCCTTTCTCAAGTTGACACACATAACCAGACAGTATAGTGACAGAAAGAATGTAAGAATCAGAAGTCAGAGAGGACCAGAACAAAACATTGTCTTCTGGATTTAATGCAATCACTGTAGCCATGAACCCACACAGCAGCTGTGGCATCCTAGCATAGAGTGTTAAGGGGATTCTTACGATCTTACATCTGAGAATCTGAACAGTTGATGTCTTTCAGGGAAGGGAGAGTCAATTTTCCTTAATTGGTCTGTAGTAGGTCAAGCATACTCTGGGGGATGGCCCCAAACACAGGACAGCACGAATTGGGTTTAATAGCTTATTAAAAACAAAAGGACACAAAATTGGTGGTTAGGAGATGATGGTGAATCTGGCAGGTATTAGGGGAAGAAGTGAGGGATGAATTTGATCAAATATATTGCATGATGGCGGTGGTGGTTACATACAATTCTCAAAGAATTTATATGAAGTATTTTTAAGAGTTTCCCAATTTGAGAGAAAAAATATGAATTATAACTTTTAAAAGCCTACTGGCCATATAAGTTTATTTTGGTATCTCTAGTTATTTAACAAGTCTCCATTTATGACAATTACTAAAGACTTCTAGATAAACATCTATATACTTTTAGATGTATCATCATAAAATTTCCTGGAAATAAACTCAGTAATGAAGTTATAGATTCAATGTAGAATGATTATTTAAAAATATCTCTTGTAGTAAAAATACTACATGTCCATATTATCACTGTGTGGTAACATGTTCCCAAATTAATCAAATGTGTCAACAAATACTTGGAGAGGTTCATCAGAACTCTCGGCCTTCACTTGAGTTGAAATGCATCAGGGACTTTTTTTTTTTTTCTTTTGCACCACATCAAATGTACTTCACACATCAATTAAGAACAACCACTCTTTCTAAAATAGTCATCCTGATAGTCAAAGTGGTCCTTCTCTTTTGCCAAGCACTGTTTTTCAGTTGCCAGTGTGTTGTTGCTTGGATATAGATCCTTATATTCCAAAATAGTGTAGCCTGTCTCACTACCACGTTCCATGTGATGAAAAGCAAAACACATCTGACCTTCAAAGGCAGCTGAATTTCAGGCTAAACAAGAACAAATGGCCCCTCATTTGTTCATGGTTTGTAAGTACTCATAGTTATTAATACTCCACCCCCAGCTCACATATCCCCACCAAGCAATGTAAAACTCACGAGTCTCGGTTGGTTGCACCTCTCAGGAGACTTATTTAAAAACACTCCAGACATTTTCCTCGGCACTAATTTTAGAGTAGATGGTCTAATGGTATTTTAGTATTTCTATATATCCCCCGCTCAAGCTATGAGAAAGAAATGTCTGTTATTTCTTGCAGGTCAGCAAGACTGATAGGGTTATCATGGCCTCAGTGCTCCTCTGAGAAATACTACTCTTAAGAATGAATTTTAACTTACAAAATGTTCATAATAAGAGAATTATGGAAAATAGACTAAACTCATGTTCTTCCAAATCTCTCACTTTTCAAGTGGGGAAACTGAGTCTTGGCCTGAACAAACTGTTGGCTCAAGGTTAGATAGTAGCAGAGTATTCATGGGAGGGTCTAGCGTGGGGGTGCCTAGGGAAATGAGCATGGCACAGGGTAAAAGTCCATGACAGTTAGTCAGTTTCTAAGAGTCTTAACTTCAGGATGTAAAAAAAGACATGGATGGTGAGGAATAAGTAGCCTCAGAACTAAAGAAAGTTTCCAGAACCACTAGGGAGACTTGTCCACTCTTAACTCTAAAATATCTAATTGTGGAGGTTTGAATGAGAATGGCTGACATACGCTCATGTGTTTAAATATAGCCCCCAGTTGGTGGAACTGTTTGGGAAGGATTAGGGGGTGTGGTCTTGTTGGAGAAGGTGTGTTAATAGGGGCAGGCTTTGAGGTTTCAGAAGCCCAACCTTTCCCAGTTAGCTCTCTCTGCCTCCTGCTTGTGGATCAATTTGTGAGCGCTCAGCTGTTCCAGATACCATGCACGGACTTTAACCCTCTGAAATTACAAGCCCTAAATTAATTTTTTCTTGTATATGTTGCTTTGGCCATGTGTTTTTTCACAGCAATAGAAACATCGACTAAGATACTACTATATTCCTGAATGGCTATCAGGGCCAATTCATGCTTTATGTATGTTCTCAACTTGTTCAAATGCAAAACTTCTCTTCCTGTACCTCAAGTATCAAATTTAGTTACATATTAATTTAAACACAGTTTTTCATTATCTTTTTATTTTTTTGTTATTTTTTTTATCAATTTATCCTTTTATATACTATACCCAGATCACAGTTTACCCTTATTTCTATTCTCTGAGACTTCCCCTTGTCCCCTCCCCATCCATTCCTTCTCTGTTTTACTTTAGCAAAGAGTAGGCTTCCCAGGGATATCAACCAAACATGGCATATCAAATTTCAATAGGAATAGATACCTCCCCTCATATTAAGGCTGGATAAGGCAACTCAGTAGGGGGACAAGGGTCCCAAAAGCAGACAAAGCAATCAGAAACATCTCCCTCTCCATCTACCTAAGTTAGAGTTCCAAAAAAACCACACAAGCTATACAATTATAACATATATGCACACGACCTAGGTTTGACCAATGCAGGCTCCCTCAATGTCGATTCAACCTCTGTGAGCCCCTATGAGCCCAGGTTTGTTGATTTTAAATAGATTAATTTAAAAGATAATTTTAGTACAACTTTTTGTTTGTTTTTTGTTTTGTTTTTTTTTTTTTTTTTTTTTGAAGCAGAATTTCTCTATATAGGCCCTGGCTGTCCTGGAACTCTCTGTGTAGACCAGGCTGGCCTTGAACTCCCAGATATTTGCTGCCTCTGCCCCCTGAGGGCTGGGATTAAAGGTATGTTGCCACCACTGCCAAGTTTTAGTTTGACTTTTAAAGATAAAAAAAGAATTATTTTTATTAGAATGTCATTGTTGAGGGAACCATAAGTGGTACAGGCATGTAATACCAGTTGCTTGGCATGTTGATCACAAGTTCAAGGTCTGTTAGTTCAAGGCCAGTATAGGCAACTTATTGAGATCTTGTCTCAAAATAATGACAGGGAATGGGAAATCTAGGATCAGCAGTATAGACAGTGCCCTGAGTATAACACCATCAGTACCACAATGTAAGTGTTGAGACCTTCTTATATATACATGGTTCTCTCCTTGAAGCCTCTTAAGCATCATGCCAGATCCAGTCTAACCCGCTAGATGGCAGGTCACATCATGTTTCTGTAACGGTGAAACAAAAGGTGTATGGTATACAAGCTTGTTTGATCAAGGGCTTTGTAAAGTCCATTTATTATACACGATTAGACATTGTTAGAAAATATGCAGATGAAGGCCTGGAAGCTCATGCACCTGCTTTCTCTTCTTCCTTTGTTGTTGTGAAGCTGGTAGTAAGAAGTGTGTGACTTTTGAATCTTCCCCAGAATCTTTTTTTTTTTTTTGAGACAAGGTGTCTATGTGTAGCCCTGGCTGTCCTGGAACTCACTCTGTAGACCAGGCTGGCCTTGAACTCAGAAATCCACCTGCCTCTGCCTCCCAAGTGCTGGGATTAAAGGCATGTACCACCACTGCCTGGCCTGTCCCAGAATCTTAATGGGCCTGTGCCCCAGAAAAGGTTTATGATAGATCCAATATTGTATAATTCTGTAATAGCAACATTTGAAATAGTTGTTTTGAAGGGACTCAAGCAAAGTTTCTACTTCACAAAACTTCTCTTGTTTTCTGCAAGCCCTTTGAAGTGCCTTTGGTGGAGACTGACAGGGATATAAGATACAACCTATAGCTGTGAGGCAGAGAAAGCCACGTGGCTTTGAGAGGAGACCAGCCCACGGCCTTGACATGAGTTGAAATCCCCAGAGCAAACCTGGGATCTGGGAGTGTTTGGTTACATACAAAGAGGATGAGGATGAGTGCCAGGGCCATCATTGCTTTTACAATTAACACATGGTGACCTGTGGGGCAGTGGGCTGTGAGAGGCAGCTGGGTATCTGGTCGAGCAAAGGCCTCAAACCCCGGATAATACCCTAATGGGGTATTACTCCTGGGCCCTGGTTCCTTTCACTTATTCACGCCCTGGTTCCTTTCACTTATTCACAGCCCCTCTCAAAGAAAGGTTTGTGGCCTTAGGTCACATAGCGTAGGTAGAGGGTGTGACTACAGGCTGCAGAGCCTCAAGAGATCTCCATATTAATGAGATACCAAAAGGCCAGAGAGTGTAGCCAATTACATTCTTTCCCAGACCCTCCTCCTTGCAAAAGACATTTAACCTCAGGCCCACCCTGAAGACAGCAGGTATGGGGTTCAGCTTCATCTACTTTCTGCCAGGACAATAAACCTTTTAAAACCATGGACTTCCTCTTGTCTTTGGGGCCCCACCATAGAGAACCGTAGAGGAGGCCT
Organism: Grammomys surdaster; assembly: GCF_004785775.1. Classification (NCBI taxonomy): domain Eukaryota; kingdom Metazoa; phylum Chordata; class Mammalia; order Rodentia; family Muridae; genus Grammomys; species Grammomys surdaster. The sequence continues at coordinate 10,498,318 of NW_021604791.1, forward strand.
TCAACCAATGAGCCACCACCTGATCTCCTGCCAGAGGACCTCTCTGCATTCCAGCCATGGAGCCCTGCTAACCCAAGCAAGCTAGCCAAGCCAGCTGTGACCCAGCCAAGCGAGTCACCTAAACCAAGAGTCACACTATCCCGTGGGGTGTTGCCACCGGAGCTTCTCCCTCTTGCCCCACTTTGCTGCTGGCTGGTCCAGCCTATATACCCACAGTCTCAACAATTCTGCAGTTCCCAGTGGTGCCTGGGAGCTCAGGAGTCTGAGACCGGTTGATCCCCACATACCTTCTTGCCTGGGGGTCCCCACCCAAGAGCTCTGCCTCCTGCAGGCTCTCAGACTGAGATCTTCCCACACCTGCAGTGGAGTGAACTCAGTCAAATTCCCAAGCTTCTACCCTCTGAGCCATGGATCCAGACTCCTGGGGGACAGACACACGGGATCCACAACTCAGCCCAACAGGACCCACAGTGACTCATATTTTTTTTTTTACTCTGTAGAATACAAAACAGAAGGCTGATAAGATTTCCTCTTTGTTTTTTTAAGAACACAAGATTTTCTGAGTTGCCATTTGTCTGTATGAGGCTTTTCATGAAGGCCATGGAGAATTAAGAATGGCTTTCTCTATTTGCCTCTGAGAGATAGTTGGATTTCTCAAAGGAAAGATAAAAAGTTAGAGCATCATACCTTTTGACCTATTTTTGTTCTTTCTAATTGATGGCCTCCATTTTTTTCTTTCTTTCTATTGGTCAACCAGTATATTTTAATACAGGAAGCTTAAGAACAATCATTTGGGATAGATTGTTCTACAAGCAATGACTACATGATCTGTTATGAAACTAGTGTATTGTCAGACTATTGGGTAGCTCAAACTGTCGAAGTTTAAATTGCTGACAGTACATAGGAAATGCAAGTTAATAATCTATGTTAACTTGTTGGTGGCTACCTTTAATATTATTATTGCCTTGAGAACCGTTCTATAATGACACTAATCCTCACTCCTGCCTTTTTGTTTGTATTTAGGCGTGGCCTTCTACCCTGTAGATCTTTCTGTGAGGCTGCAAAAGAAGGATGTGAATCTGTCCTGGGAATGGTAAACTCCTCCTGGCCAGATTCCCTCAGATGCTCTCAGTTTAGAGACCACACTGAGAACAACAGCAATGTCAGCAAGGTCTGCTTCTCACTGCAGCAGGAACATGGAAAGCAATGTAAGTGTCTGTGTTTCATTTTAAAGTTTGTATTCTGATATACCACCCACTATGGGATATCTACAGAAATAGGTATGTAGTCTAACACGCTTTAAAAAGCAAGGAAACTCTAGATTTAGAAGAAGGATATTGACAATATAGAAATGTCTGCAGTAATCTGCCTAATCACCTCACCTTTGCAAAGACTTCTGTCAGCTTAGGTAGCTTTTCTTGTTACTGAACTTCGTGTAAATATAATTAAATAATGCGTGACATTTTTGTATCTTCTTGCATTTGCTTTTAACACTATGCTTGGGCAATTCATTGCATCCATTGCAGGTTCCATTTCTTCACACTGAATTAAGTAAGTTCTCTGATACCCAGTTATATAATAATATATCTAATGTCTATGGGTAGACATTGAATTATGTGTAGTTTCCGTTATTATGAAGAACAAGGCTGTTACTATATTTGTCCGTGTCTTTGGTTGAACATAGTCATCGACTCGTTTTGCAAAATAGTTCTCTAGATTAGTTGTATGGACTTATACACCCAGTATCTATGTGTGAAAGATCATTTTCTTCCCCTACCCTCCTGATGTTGGCATTTTCAGCCTTAATTACTTTTTACAATTCTGGTGAGAGAATTACGGCATCTCCCTGTAATATTAAGTTGTCTTTCCCTGAGGAATTTGATAATATTTCATTTTAAAAAAATGTGTAACCATTTCATTGTCATTTCTGTTGTACAGGTGTTTGTCCATTTCCCAGTGGTCTCATTAGTTTACAGTTTGATGTGTAGCATGGATATGCCTCATTATTGTTTTGCTCTGAAATGTTGTTCCAAGTCTTGTTTTCTAAAGGATTATCTACTGGTCTGTAGCAACTGTTGAGAGTCTCTGAAACCTGGATGAGGTGGAGCACAGCAGAATGAAATTAGGTCACTGGGGTCTAGCCTCCTAAGTGGGTATTGGGACACCGGCCCCTTCTTTCTATTTCTCTGTTTCCTAAGCCACCGTGAAGTGAGCAGCCTCATCTACCATGTGTCTTGGCCATGATGGTTTACCTCCAAATAGCCCCAAAGTGATGTGGGTAATCACGGACCAAAATCTCTGACACTGATGAGGTTTGATGAGGCAAACCAAATCTCTCCTCTCTTTAAACTGTTTACCTCAGGCGTTTGGAGATTTTATGATGATGCAAAGCTGACCTGTGCATATGTGATTTATTGTGTAGGTGTAGCGCAAAAGTCTCTGAATCTCTCCATTCCCAATATGTATGCTTCTTTTCTCTGAATATGGGAGCGTTTTCTCTCTCTTACTTTATTATTTTTATTAATTATTTGAATTTTTCATATGATATAATTTGATTATATTTACTCTCCCTCTTCCAACTCTTTTCAGATCCACTTGTCTCCCTGTCCACCCAACTTTGTGTCTTAATTTTAAAGTGATCGACTGGGTTTGATTTCTGCTGCCCATATACTCTCGGGTGTATGTCCATCCACTGGAATGTAGTCAACCTAAAAGGTGCTAGACTCTTGAAGAAAATGGATTCTCCCTCTCCCAGTAGCTCTGAATTACCAATAGCTCCTCAGGTAGGGGTGGACTTCATGCCTAGCCCCCTACTCCATGCTGGGATTTAGTCTGGCTTACTCCTGCATGGGTCTTGTGCATGCTATCAGGATCACTGTGAGTTTATAAGTGCAACTTCCCTGCCATGTCCAGAAATGTGGTTTCCTTGTAGTCATCACTGTCTTGGCTCTTGCTGTCTTTCTAGTCCCCATTCCATAATCTTTGGAGGCGGGTATGACATAGATGTTCCATTTAAGGTTGAAAGCTCAGCAGTCTCTGTTTTGTCTGCACCTTGTCCAGTTGTGAGTCTCTGTGTTCATCTCCATCAACTCCAAAAAGAAGCTTCTCTGATGAGGGTTGGAAGATGCACTCATCTATGATAACAATAAGTTATAAGCAGTCATTTTAATACTGTACATTTAGAGAATAATAGTAGTTGGGTCTCCCCAGAGCCTGTCTCTGGCATAGTACCAGGTATGAGTTTCGTACAGTGGATCAGGCTTTAACTCCATCATAAAGTTGTTGGTTACTCCCATGACATTCCTGCCACTATTGCTCTGGTGGGCATGTCTTTCCAGGCCAGTCATTATTAGCTCACACGGTTCACAGTGAGGTAATACTGATAGTTACTTTTCTCCTCTGGTAGTACACAAAGCACCCTTCATCACTCTTACTGGTAAGCATTAGGGAATGATGATTTCAGATGAGTACCAGCTTGGTTTTTGCATGTTCTATAACTCGAGTATGTGCTTCATCAATAGGGACTTACTGTTTATGGAAGGATCCAGTGGACACTCTTAGTCAGATTTGGGAACTTATAATTGCAGGGTTTTTTTTCTGTCTCAGAATATAAAAATCATTTAATCAAAATTGCACCAATATTTTATAATAAAACAGTCACACTAATCTGTTACAAAGACTACTCATACCTTCTCACCCTTCCCCTAAACCTTATTAAAATAAAAATGTTAGCTACCATAAAGGCAAGTTTTTCTCAAAGTAATTTTTTTCACTATTAAGATCCAATGAATTTGTTCAAAATTAAAGTTTTGATGTTTTACAAAATACATACTACAAAGGGTATTCCATGTGATATCATACTTGAAATACATTTTTTTGTTTTCTTTTGGAATAGAGGATGTATTTTTATCACCCTCTATTTTAATTTTTTATTCATTTATTTATTTATTTTTATTGGATATTTTATTTACATTTCATATGTTATCCCCTTTCCCCATTTCCCCCCCCCACCCAGAAACCCCCATCCCATCCCCCTCCTCCTGCTTCTATGAGAATGTGCCCCCACCCACCCATCTACTTCCACCTCCCCACCCTTGAATTCCCCCACACTGGGGCATCCAGTCTTCACTGGACCAAGGACCTCCTCTCCCACCTATGCCTGACAAGGCCATCCTCCCCTACATATACAGCTGGAGCCATGGGTCACTCCCTTATGTGCACCCATGCTGGTGGTTTAGACCCTGGGAGCTCTGGTTGGTTGGTATTGTTGCTCTCTCCATGGGGCCACAAACCCTTTCAGCTCCTTCAGTCTTTTCTCTAGCTCCTCCATTAGGAACCCCATGATCAGTTCAATGGGTAGCTGTGAGCATCTGCCTCTGTATATGTCAGGCTCTAGCAGACCTCTAAGGAGACAGCTATATCAGGCTCCTGTCAGCATGCACTTCCTGGCATCCACATCAGCATCTACCTTTGGTTACAGCACATGGTATGGATACTCAGGTGGGACAGTCCCCAGATGGCTTCTCCTTCAGTTTCTGTTCCACACTTTGTCTCCATATGTGCTCCCATGAGTATTTTGTTACTCCTTCTAAGAAGGACTGAAGCACCCACACTTTGGTCTTCCTTCTTCATGAGCTTCATGTGGTCTGTGAGTTGTATCTTGGATATTGTGAGCCTTTGGGCTAATATCCAATTATCACTGAGTGCATACTATGTGTGTTCTTTTGTGATTGGGTTACCTCAGGATGATATTTTCTAGTTCCATCCATTTGCCTAAGAATTTTATGAATTCATTGTTTTTAATAGCCAAGTAATACTCATTGTATAAATGTACCACATTTTCTGTATCCATTCCTCTGTTGAAGAACATCTGGGTTCTTTCCAGCTTCTATTTGCAGTTTTATTTTGGGGAAAGAGAGGCTTTATTTGGCTTACACTTTCAAATCATAGTTTGTGATGGCTATTTTCAATTGTCAACTTAGCTATATCTGGATTGAACTCCAATCCAGAAATGGAGTACACACCTCTGATTCAGATTTGAGGCAGAAAGACAACATGCCTTTAAACGAGATCTTGAGGGTGGAAGGCACAGGATTTGATCTGGATTCTAAGGCAGGATAACATATGCCTTTAATCCAGATCTTGTGGCATACCTTTAACATGGGTTATACCATTTGCTAAAAGCCTATATAAGGACAATGGAGGTAGGAAGTGTGTGTGTGTTTGTTCGTTTTGTCTGCTTGCCTGCACTTTGCCAACACATTTATTGAAGCCTACTTCCTTGGGATTCCAGCTTATATAGAAGACCAGCTGCGACACCTAGCCTTGTGGAACTGAGTAACTACTTGATTCTTGAATTCATAGCTAGCCGTTGAATTAATTCCCTTTACATGCATGCATACATACATACATACACACATACATGTATGATACCCTAATTACTATGGCTGAGGCATACCACAACTAAAAACATTTTTTCCAGTAAATAGCACATTCTCAGTGTTCACTGTGTGATCAAATATCCTGTAACATTTGTGTGTGTATGTGTGTATGTATGCATGTATGTATGTATGTATGTATGTATGTATGTATGGGGGGGTGGGATGGAGGAGAGGTCATTCCATAAGTTTTATGACTCTAGAGTATGCTAACACACAGTCCATCATTTAGAGAAGCCAAACGTGAAAGCAGGAACTGAAATAAAGGTCATGGAGCATGCTGTTTATTACTTTGCTCTCTCAGGCTTGCCCAGTTACCTTTTCTATATAGTGTTGTCCACAGTGGGCTGGTCCCTTCTACATCAACTTGAAATTAAGAAAGTGCATCACAGACAAGGCTGCAGACCAGTATTATCTAGACAGTTCCTTTTCTTTTTCCCAGGTAGCTCTAGGTAGAGTCATTAGTTTTATTCTAAAAAGTTTTAAAATCAAACTATCATTACATTCTTTTCCCCTTTCTTTTTCTTCTTTCCAGCTTCTCCCATGTACCATCATTGTGCTTTCTCAGGTCATGGTGTGTGTGTGTGTGTGTGTGTGTGTGTGTGTGTATAAAGCTCAACTATAAATGTGTGTGTTGTATGTTACTAAATATATAAAAACAATATGATTGTTCTATATAATACAAATTTTTATTATAAACAATTTTGTGATTTACAAAATCCTTTATTTCTGTTAAGGTGATCCATTATTTCCTTTCTATTAGGCTAAATTTTATTTAGACAATGGTAATACCCTTTTTTAGTAAGGCTTACTAGAGAATTACTGATTATATTTGACTCCCCCAACAAATCTTTTTCTGTCTTATTACATTTTTCTATTATATGATGATTTTATATTTTCTTAATTTATACTTATATTTGTATTTATATTTTCATCTTCCCAATTTTTGGATTTAAATGTCCAAGAGCTCAAAGGTGGGAGGATTTTCCAAATATCTATCTCTCAGTTCTCAGCATTCACTGTCACCTTTCCCCTCTCCTCAGCTAGGAACTCCCTGGTCAAAAATCAACCAATCAACCAACCAACCAACCAACCAACCAATCAACCAACTTACCAATCAATTAACCAACCAACCAACCAACCAACCAACCAAACAAACAAACAAATGACCAACCAACCAACCAACCAACCAACCAACCAACCAACCAACCAACTAACCCAATCAACCAAACAAACAATCAAACAAAACCTGTTTTGCTTATGTGCTTCTCTTCCTCTGGAACAGGATACTCTTAGTTCTTGTGCTTGGGCCTTAGCTTTAGAGGGTCCCTTGCTACAGTATCAAGGATTCTTTTTAAACTATTAGTGAGGCTGTTTGGTTTTAATCTTCCTTTGCTCTCCATTGCTTCTCATCAACACGGTAACCAAAACCAACTCAGTAGGAAAGGTTTCAGGCTTTATTTCAGCTTGCAGGCTGTAATTCATCATGAGGGAAGTCAGGGCAGGAACTCAGGGAGGAATCTAGGGGCAGGAGTTGAAGCAGAGACCATGGAGGAATGCTGTTTACTGGCTATCTCTCATGGTTTCTTCAATCTGCTTTCATATACAACCCAGGCCCACTTGCCATGGTACTACCCATGGTGAGGTTGGCCCGCCTACACCAATTGTCAATCAAGGAATTCACAGTGTTGTCTATAAGCCAACGTGATGGAGTTATTTTCTCAACCAAAGTTCCTCTTTCCAGATAACTCTAGCCTTGACTAAGTGGACAATAAAATCAACCAGGACCGTTTTCATGTAAGGATAACCTTTAACTTTAAATTGTCTTTTTCAAATGTATTGATACTTACTAAAAGCTCTTCAGAGCTGAAGAGACAGTTCAGTGGTTAAGCTCTTGCTATTCAATAATGAAGAGTGAGGACCAGAGTTTGCATCCCCAGACCCAGAACCAAAGTAAATCCCCAGTGGGAGTGGAGACTACCTTTTATTCCTTTCAGAGAAGGTCAAGACAGGGGATCCACAGAGCAAGCTGGCTAAGGAGACTTACTCTGCAGTCAAGCTCTGTGTTTGATTAAGAGACCCTGCTTCATTTTCCAAGGTGGAAGAGTAATGAGGATGATTCCTAACATCAACTACAGGCATCCACAGTCATGAGCATTCACAAGGGCATACGCCCACTGTGATGCTTTAAGTAAGAATGGTCCTAATAGGCTCATATACTTGAATACTTGGTCATTAGGGAATGGCACTACTTGACAGAGGTATGGTCTTGTTGGAGGAAGTGTGCCAGTAAGTGTGGGCTTTGGGGGTTCAGAATCTCAAGCCAAGCTATCTGTGGATCTGGATGTAGAACTCTCAGCTCCTTCTCCAGCACCATGTCTGCCTGTGTGTGGCAAAGCTTCCTGCCATGTTGATAATGGACTAAACCTCTGAAGCTGTAAGCAATTAAATGCTTTCCCATATACGATTTAACATAGTCAATGGCGTCTCATCACAGCAATAGAACAATTGTGAAGACACCCACACTTGTGATCTCTCCCCAAAACAAAAACCCTTTTTGACCTATTTGTCTTAGAGTGGCTATTTTTTCTATACTTTAGAACATTTGGTGAGTTACTTGATTCTATTTAGTTCATTCCTTTATAACTTCTATTACCCTAATTCACCTCGATGACGGTTGTAACTGGATCATTCTGTGATGCCAGAATGCCTGTCTGTATTGTCACTAATGAAGACATATTTATGTTCATTCTCCCATGAATTTTCCAGGCCAATATCTATCTTATCACCCCATTTCCTGGACTCTTCCTGAGACCAACTATCACAAGTTGGGTTTTCTAGAAACAGTCACTAAGAGGAAGTCTGAGATAAGCTGAATTAGGATTCAGCTTGTTTGTTGTAGAGAGGAAAGAAATCAGCTTTTGGTGAAAGTGAAGATTTGGAATATGATCCAGTTCTATTAATGCTTCAGCCACATGTGTGGGCACTCTGGAACGTAATAGTCAAGTTTTTCAACCTTCACCTCTGTAGGCCATTGATGGGGCCCTTCCTGGTAAGAGCATGCCCTTGAGTAGGGCAGTCCTCTGCAGCATTTTGTAGGTAAGGAAATAGCTTGACTGTGTTGGAAGGTAAGGGCTGTCAGCCGATGGGTAGAGCTACAAGATATTTCTTAAAGTAGAGGAACATAGAGTGGAGGCAGGTCACTTAATGTAACGGGAAACTGAGATGATTTTTATAAGACTCCATCTAATTTTGGTTTGTGTCTGTTCGGAGATACATGTCTCCAGGGGATCTCAGCTGGAGACTTGGGGAGTTGCTGCATTCCATGGGTCCTGGGACAGGCCTGAGTTCAGTTACTTTTATTCTCAGCACAACATGGCTGCTGTAATTTCCACTTATTTTTGTGGTAAGTGCCATAAAAAGCCTTCCTCCCAGCTATCAGCCCACTTCTGTGTGTCCCTCCTTGCTACCCAGCCAGTCATTACGAACCACTTCATTCCTATAGGGTTGGGAAACTCCCAACATTTTCTGGGACGCTGTGGCCCTGTATCCAGATTCTCTAGCGCTGGAGTAGTCTATGAGGGGAAGAGCGTCCAGAATGTGGATTTTTTTCTTGTTCATTTTTGAGATTGTATTTTTAACTATGTCTCCTTTCTCTTTCCACTCTTCAAACCCTCCCATCTCCCTCTCCCCACCTTCCTTCAGCATCATGGTCTCCAGTCAGAACATGGACCTTTGCTTTGACCACTTCTGTCTGCCATCTTGGCTGGTCGTGACCTAATTATCTCCTCAGCTCTCAGCTGCATTTAAACAGAAGTTTCTCAAGTTTTATCTGCCTTTTCTGTTTGCTTTTGACGCAGATGCTGTGGCCAGAAGTAGAAATCCATCTTATTTCATTGAATGAACACATTGTTTTAGTACAGATACACTGTTAATTCTTGATTCCACTGCTGCAAAATACACACACACACACACTAACACACACACAGAGACATATATACTATACACACAGAGACACATACATACTAACACACACAGCCACATACACACTAA
>NW_021604791.1:10507818-10513546 GCF_004785775.1 Grammomys surdaster
TAACACACACAAACACATACACACTAACACATACACAGAGACACATATATACTATACACACACAGACACATACACACTAATACACACACACAGACATATACACACTAACACACAGACACATACACACTAATACACACATACAGACATATACACACTAACACACAGAGTGAGACACTATACACACACAGAGACACATATACACTAACACACACAGCCACATACACACTAATACACACACAGGGACACACACACACACACACACACACACACACACACAAATGTTCTGATGGAAAGATGAACAGGTCATCTAGAAGGGTCCTCAAGACTTCCTTGTTTCACCTACATTTATTCCTGGTTGATTGGATAAAAACACTTAGTGTGTTTATTAGTGGTCATTTTGAAAATATCACAATTTACATGGGGTTTACGAATACATACAGAGACTAAGTCAGACTCCCTCTGTGTTCTGATAATTGGAATCCATACTATTGGTCAAAGAGTAGCAGGTTTTGAAAGTCAAAATCACACACACACACACACACACACACACACACACACACACACACCCCTCAGTATCTGTTCTTCATTAAGTCACCCTGAGATGTCCCTGGGAATATCAGTTCAATGCCATCAGGAAGTATTGTAGGACTTCTGATCTGTGAAAAGATTGATGGCTTTGGCAAAATGGTGAAACATTTATAATTAGAGCCATGTGTTCACTAGAGTGCTAATTTCTTAAGCAATCAGAGTCCCAGTGTCTTTGTAGGTTTTTAGTTGCGGTTATTTATTTATTTTTTTTTACATAGCTCTTTTCTAAACTTTTTTCTGAAATGTCATCTGTTAGATGAAATACTTTCCTAGATTTAAGAATATCTTTTGCCTCATTCTTGATGGAACAACAGACTCATCTTAGATATATTTATAATTCTTATGCCCTAGGGAAAGCCCCTGGTGCCTATGATCTTCATGTACAAATAAGAATATGATTTCTACCACACCTATATACCTACTGAAAAGGGTTTGTGTGCTAACAATATATTGTGTATCAAGTAGAAAAGCATTTATGATAGAGTACAGACATGTAAGACCACTTACAGATTACCCACCGCAGTCTTTCTCTCGTGTTTATTTTTACATTGAATAAAAGAAGTACCTGCTGTATTCTGAGTATCACCCTAGCGTCTCTGAAATATACAATCAGGGAGCATAGTAGTAATTTATGTCCATGCAATGTGCTTCTTTTAAAAATGACGTATTTTATGTGCATTGGTGCTCTGCCTGCATGTATGCCTGTGTGAGGATGTCAGTCACCTGGAAACTGGAGTTACAGACAATTGTGAGCTGCCATGTGGGTGCTGAGAACCAGGTCCTCTGGAAGAGCAGTCAGTGCTCCTAACCGCCGAGCCATGTCTCCAGCCCAGCAATGCTGCACCTAACTGTAGGTGGTTTCCCAACAGTTTTAGTCGTTACACCTGAGTAGAAATGAAGTTGTATTACTAATTGAGTCTGTTACTGAGACCGGACAGCCTGATAAACATTCCTCAATGAACAAAGTACTGTCCCTATATTAAAATGTTATGTGGTCCAAAGTGTCAGTGATACTGAATTTAAGAAACCCTGACAGAGGTTTATGTTTTAAAAAGTTCTTTCTCAAATTTCATCATTCTCACAATCACAGTCATCATCATGACCATCACCATGACCATCACCTCCATCATCACCACCACCACCACCGCCACCATCACCACCACCACCACCATCACCACCACCATCACCACCACCACCACCATCACCACCATCACCACCACCACCACCACCACCATCACCACCATCACCACCATCAGCATCTGCACTACCATCTACCATCACCAAATCATATTTCTTGACTTTCAAGGGATATTGAGCATAGACTACGACAAATACATGTGAAAAAAAGAGAGAGAAACACCAATAACACGAGTAAATGCCGTATGCAGAAATTACAGAGACATAGGATAAATGACAGGAGAGTAGCATGCAGCCAATTCCGTGGATGAGGAATGACTATTTTGCTGGAAAGGGGTCCTTCTTGACAAACAGGAAGGAAACGGGGGTTCTCGTGCAGCCAGCAGACACTGTGGCTCATGTCAGGTTCCTGCTTAGCCTCGGAAACACATATGAGTAAAAGCGGACTCCTGCCTTTGTCTTGCCTCCTCGCTTGTGAAATAACTGGCCCGTGGAAACAGTATTTTCCCTTTATGTTTGGAGCCTCATTCTTTATACCAGGGCACTTTCGCAGCTGTCAGCCCCTTTCGCCTCAAGTAAGTCCCCGAGGTATTTTCATCTTCATTTTATAAATTAAGAAATTGAGGTTGAGAGAGATCATCCCAGGGTTATTTTAAATCCCATCCTTCTACCCCCAAACCTCCTGCTCCTGCTTCCCCCAAATAGTGCATCACACCATCTCAGGAGTCAATTAGTAATCCTTGAACGCTACCCTCCTCTACACCCCGTTCTCACAAGAACTCTCAAACGTCTCTCCAGACTATGTTGAGCCAAAGTCTACAACCTGTAAAAATCGCCTCTCCCAACACATGGTTCTGGGAAGTCAATTCATCTCCTCTTAGCTTCCCTTAAATCAGTCATAATTCCTGGGACAATTTGTTCTCATACACGGCTCACAGTTGTCTTAGCCTCTCTGTTGCCGGGCCTTGCAAAGTAAATAACGTGCTGAAGTGATAATGCTGTGGGAACTGTTCTTGAGAAGTTTAAAAATAAACATTTGTGCGCGTTTCCATAGCCGGGTTGTGAGAACTCAGGGGGGCTAAAGTTCAAGGCCCATCAATCATTCCAAGTGTTCCAACTAATCCTTTACTTTACCTTGGTTGTAATCATATATGGAAAGACGTTTTTAAATGGTATTTCTGTGAGTCTAAAGAGATCCCCTGCCATGAAAGAGCTCCTGCTATTTGTTCTTCCATCCCACTCCTCTTCTCTTAGTATTGTGTTTGCTTTGTCCTGCTCTCGTTGCTGATAGCAACCACTTCATAGTATCGGACTCCCTAAGTGTAGTTGCTGGACCATGGTAAAACACCCACTCTCAATTTCTATTGAACCACAGATTCATTTCAGAGAGATTATGCCATACTATTTCTTTGAGATTCTTAGAATCATTGTTTTGATAGTGATTATAGGCAGTGCTGTGAAACTATTAAAAGCTAACCAGACGCCTTTCATTACGATGGCAGCTTTAGATGAAATGATGTTTTTCCCAGAATCTCAAATTTTCTTACATCTATAACTTTAAATTGCTTAAAGTTTTAAGTGACCTAACCACCCTTTCTAGACAGAGATGCTACCCCTTATAACAGCCTTGACTTAGCATCAATGACTTACGTGAGAGCCTAGATGACTTTGCCTCCTAACTGTTGGGACTTGGAGAAGGTCAAATCCATTCAAACATCTGTCTCTCCAACTTCATGACACAAATGATAAGACTTGACAGTAGAACCACTTTACCACAGAGGTGATGTATTTCAGATGACTTTGGAAGCCATGATGCATTTTGCTCATAAAAACATTTCAGCTCGTAGACACTCTTTGTGGCATGGACTTTATTACAGTTGGGAAAGGAATGAAAACATGACTATTTCTCATGACGTCACAGGCCACTGAAGCGACAAATATTTAAGCATAGACTCAGACCTTATACAAGAAGTTGGCTTCAGATGAATATTTGGGGGAGACACGGGTCAGAGCAGGTTGATGGGGCAGATATTATTCAGTGAAAGAGAGATGGTCAAAGGAGTAGCTTATTGGACTTTATGTGGCTTGGTGGTAGAGTCTTTGCCTACTACACATGAGACAAAACAGGACAGAAAAGCAGTAAATAACACCAGTTATTGGACCAGGCAACTGGCACTGTTTTAAATGGGAAAGTATTAAATAGTACACAGCCCACCAGTCTGGGTGTGAGCTGGGCACTTCTTTCCTACAGTCTGTGAAACTGGGGGGATTTGAAACAGCCCTGAAGGACTACCTCTCAGAAGAGCCAGAAGACCCTGAAAATGGAAGTAGGAAGTGTGACTTCATCCTGTGTGGGAGGCCTCTGTCCCTGATTCTTCTCCAGCTGTAGCATTCTGTCTGCTGTTAGATTCTAGAACACTTTCCTGATGAGATTCACTTCACAGCCCTCTGGCTGCATGCTAGACTCCTTCCTTTGCCTCTACTGATACCATAATTGTCTGTATTTCATAGGATTTCATTTTTCAACCTTCTTTTCTCAAGGCTTCTATGTTCATCCATACAAGCTTACAGATACATACGTACTGACAATGAAAGCCTATTTTATCTCATTACCCCAAGTTTAGAGCCGTATTTTCCACCTTTGCTTCCAAGAGGAGTTTCCCTGTAATTGTCTTCAAGGCATCTACACCACAGTCCATTCCTTTACTCTTGAGTTACATTCTTCTCAGTTATGAACTCTGCTCTTGACTCGAAGAGAAGGCTCCCTCCGTCTCTAGCTGCTTAGTTTTCCTCTCTGTTGTTTTCTCTTCATTTCTCTCACCTCTCAACAGTGGGAAGCAGGCTTAGTCCTTAGACCCTTCTGGTTACTGAGTTCAGGCTCATGGCTTTAAATGCTGCTCAAAGTTCAAAGTTCAAAATTCCTCAAGTTCAAAGATGGGTCTCTTCTACATCTTCCTTCTAAATTCTAGACTTTTGTGCATATATGTGTTCACCCTCCCCCCCCCAGCTTTTATTTTTTAAATCAAAATATTTAATCAACTGTAGATGTGGGTTGTAAGAATTTGCTAACTCGAGGCCTATGACTGGGTCCAACCTTGTCACATGTTGGTAATTAGCACAAAGATCATTGGTGACTTTTGTTTTGGGTTACAGAACCATAAAAACAATATCAGCATGGCTTAAACAGTAGCCTCTGTGCCTTCTCTTGGTGAGGAGTTAAGACAGAAGCCTCTTAGCAGAAATCAGCATTTGTCATTTTTGTAGTTCTGATCTTTGGAAGTGGGAACCTCACATAGGTCTTTGTACACAGTTTCTACAGTTTTGCAGACTTGTTTGAGCTCTGTTTCCAGATGTCTGATCTTTGCTATTTTCTGGGTGAATTCTTGTAGTCTTTCCTGATGATTTTGCTGTGGTGTCTGTACATCTGGTATATCCTCTCTTCCAACTTCGCTGCCAGACCTTCATCTTGAAGCTGCCCCTGAAGTTGGTCATAAATGCATGGTCCTTCTGCCTGTGTTCACTGATGTTATCATCAGTGATGTTATCAACAGTTGCTGGGCTTTCTTCTTCAGGATTTCAATGCAGGATTCCAGATACAAGTCCGAGAATCTGGCAGTTGGCACTGGAGGCCACTGAGCTAGCTGTCTCCTCATGGTTCTCATTCTGCTGATGCTTTCTGCTCTCCACAATTGCCAGAGGTCCACAGCCTTTTAACTCCATGGGAGGCGTGTCCACTCCATGGTGCTCTATTCTGTCTTTTCCCACCTCTATATGTGTTTTCCTAGGCACGCATGTGTGCACAAACAACATATACAAACTTTCTCTTTCTCTCACACACGTACATATACATATTCTCTTTCTACCACAGGTATACACACACAGGCACACAGACCCAGACACACACACACACACACACACACACACACACACACACACACACACAGAGAGAGAGAGAGAGAGAGAGAGAGAGAGAGAGAGAGAGAGAGAGAGAGAGAGAGAGAGA
>NW_021604791.1:10513556-10600982 GCF_004785775.1 Grammomys surdaster
AGAGAGAGAGAGAGAGAGAGAGAGAGAGAGAGAGAGAGAGAGAGAGACTCAGAGACACACAGACTCATGACACAGACTCACAAACACTCCTTTCATTTTCTTCCAATTTGAATTTTAAGTTGTAAGATATGTACTAGCCAGCCTGGTTGCCTGATTGTCTCTTCTCTCCTTCAAGATTTTCTCATCTGAGTAAATAATAACTTTAGTCTTGTCATTCCAGACCCAAACTTGGGTTATTTTTGAATCTCCTTTTATCCCACAAATAAAGTTAACTTCAATAAAGTTTATGGGATTTGTCTGTCAAAATACATGAGTGAACCAACCAGTGACCAATCGGTATCTCCACAACCACCACCTGAGTCATGTCATCCTGGTTCAAGCTGAGCTACCCTTCTTGTCCTTTGTTGGCTCCCTTACTGCCATACTGTGTTCCTGGAGTTCAGAAAAGAGTCAGAATATAGATCGGGCTGGCCTTGATTGATTGTAAGCGTGCACCACTTCAGCCAACTTAAAAGTCCTTTGGAAGAATTGATCCATGACTAAAATAACAAGAACCACCATCACCTGTATTGCTTCTCTTCCTCACCTATACCTTAAAATCCAGGTACTTGGGAGGCTCATGGAAAGAGTTTAAGGCCAGCCTGATCTACTCAGATTCTCCACACAGCAGCAAAAAGGACATCTTTGAAATGTTCACATTCCTCTTCCGAAAAAAATTCTAAACTCTACCTATCTCATTCAGCATTAAGACCATCAGACCAGATAAACACAAGAGTCCCCCATCAGACTGCTGTACGACACAATCTGAGAAATGATAGTCACACAGAACTCAGTTTGAACCATCTTCTGTGGACCTGCACTGCAGATGTCCTGCTCTTCCTCTTCAGATCCTGTCACTTCTCTGTCTTCTCACTCAAGACTTTAACTTTTTGCATTCTAGGCTCCAGCTAGTCTGTTCCATTTGTCCACACTAATGTATATATGTGTGTATGTTTACATGTATCTGCACATATGCATATATAATCTACATCGACGTATATTTCTCTGTACATGCCAGTACCTGTCTGTAAGGCAGGATATTCTGGTGAAGGGAAGGTGGGAGAAACACTATGCACGTAACCGCGGTTCTTGTTGTTTCATCCATGGGTCAATTCTTCTGAAGAACTTCCAAGCCAGCCATGCGTGCTTAAAATCCCAGCACTCAGGAGGTTCACGGAGGAGTGTGAAGCCAGCTTTATTTACATAGAATCTCCTGTCTCAAGAAAACCAAACCAAGTCAAACTAAACCAAACCAAACAAACAACAGCAGCAAAAGAGAGAAACTTCTAGATTGACCTCTCTGGAATTAGAATTTGATCTTGCTCTGCATTGAAACGTATTTTCTCTGAAACCATCTCACTCTGACATTGCTTTGCTCCGTGGAGCAGTGAACCTGTACATGTTGGATGGTTCTATGAGAACCACAGTCTCATTCTGCCTTTGCTGTGTGCATACCCAGCCAGAAAAAGCAAGGCCAATCAAAACTCTTTCCTGTCGAGCCTGGGGGCCGCCCGTTCCCTCTGGGCTCTGTCACTCTTGTGTATTGATTGTTTGCGATTAAATTTCTATTTCCTGCCAAGTACTGCTTTGCTTGAAGTAGTACAGTACTTTCTGAAAGGAAATGGGAGGATTGCTCTCCTCACTCATGCCCATTTGCCACACTCTGGGCAAGACGCTGAAATCAGGAAGTCAAGACCATAGATTGGTCCCAGTGTTCCTTACTGTTGTGCTCAGCATCCAGATACCAAGGACATCTATCTACTCCTGGCTCAGTGTTTCTCTCCAAATCAGAAATCTTATTTGTGATTCAGATTCCAGTAAAATGTGAGAACATTCAATGACAGGGCGAAAACTCTCACTAGAAACACAGTGCAATGCTAAGCCCATTTTGATGGATGGTCCAACTAGAACTCTTCAGTAAGTGTGTCGCTGTGTATATATATTCAGACCATCATCGATTTTAATTTTAAACTAGCTTCATATCCCCTCTGTTGGTCAACTTATTCCTATAGGATACACCCTATACCACCAGGTGCAAACACTTTCCTTCCTTCCCTTTCACAGGGGAGGACAGTTTCCTGTCTCTGTTTGGTGAGGTCAGGTTCACTAAGCACAAGCAGTCCTTGGAGCTGGGCTAGAGCGATCTATTACTTTTTGTCTGAATTAATTTCTATTTCTCCTCTCTCACAGAATTTCATTTTGGCTCAATATCTAGTTAATACTTAAAATTAATAGTCTCCGAAACAACACCGTATAAGAAAATAGAAATTACTGCTTTTAAAATCGTTCTCTGTGTTATGAGACTAAGTATCAATAGTTTCCCTTTGATTACCTTATCACACTGATTTTGATTTGAGTATATGTAAATATCCGTAAATAGTCATCATGCTTAAATGTGAGATTAATCGGGAATTAATATTTTGATATTTGTCTTGCTTGGTGGATTTTTGTTTTTAAAGAACAGGTTTGTGGATTTTGAGGGGTGTCTCTGAGGCTAAGAGCGCTCACTGCTCTTCCAGAGGACCTGAGTTCGGTTTCCAGTACCCATACTGGGCAGCTCACAACTGTCTGCAGCTCCACCTCCAAGACATCTAAGACCCCTGGCCTCCACAGATGCCTGTACTCACGTGCGCTCATCTATACACACATACCTGCACCACGTGTATACATCCCTACACAGATGCCTGAACTCCTGTGTGCTCATCCATTCATAGATACTATACCGTGTGTCTGTCCCCACAGAGATACCTACACTCACCTGTGCTCATCCATACACAGATACCTAAACCATGTGTATATCCCCACACAAAGATACCCACACTCATGTAGACATAGCGAGCTTATTGATCAGCGCTATGACATTGACAGTGATGGGTTAACCTAAGTTTTTATTTTTAAATTTGCACATAATACGATACACCGTTGCGTGAACAGTTCCATAGGTTTCGACATTCCATATAGTTTTCTAACCACTAACAAAACCAGGTAGCAGATCGTTATAAAGCAGTTCTCTCAAGACTTGTCTCGCTATCTTTTATCCCAACCCCGTGCCCCTTGCATTCCTGACAACCCCTGGGAATCACCCCGCCAGGCCCTGTGCTTTGCTCTCCTATCTTGTTACATAAATACAGACTCACACCATAGGCCACCCTGAAGCTACCTTCTTTCACTTAGCATGGTACCTTCAGCATTCAACCGTGCTACCCTATGTATCGATGATTTACTTTTATAACGCTTACTAATAGTCCACTGTGTGGATGGATTTCAATTCATTTACTCATTCGCTTATTGAAGGATATTTAGTATTCCCCCTGGGGGTTCTTGTAGTTATAAAGATTACTGCTCATAGTTATGAAAAATGCTTATTCGTGTGTGTGATGTGTGTGTTTGTGTGTGATGTGTACGTTTCTGTGCATGTCATGTGACATGTGTGTGTGTGTGTGTCAGAGAGGGGGGGGAGGGAGGGAGGGAGAGCGCTGTAGCTATCCCGGCTAGGGATACTACAGGAGATCCTGTAGCCCCAGGATCCTCTTGTCTGATCTAAGGACAGAGCCTCATACCAACACCATGAAGACTCAACCTCTGAGAGTTTCTATCATGAATTTTATCAAATTGCAATGATCATACGGTTTTTTAGTATGTTAATGTGAGAATGTTTTATTGCTTTACCTTGTGCTCCCTGAAAATTGCTTTTTGTCTGGCTGTTGTGTGTCGAGGAGTGGTTTTCTTCGTGTTTATCCTATGCAAATTTTGCTGAGGAGCTTAGTCTAAATTTATACCTCTCATTAGACTGGACATGGTTATAATAGATGCTTTAAATTTATCAAATAATTTCAATATCTAGGTCACCTCAGATGTGAAGCCTGTTGGATATATATATGAAGTTTGCCGGTGTTGTGTGACTATGAAGTCTCATTGCCCTTTGTCCATGTGCTTGCTTCATTAACTCAGTGTCACTTAGTTAGAGTCAGCTCCCATGCCCCATTGACCCCTGTGGACTTTTAATTCCATGGCAGGACTTTTCCAGGAAAGAGACTGGGGCTTGGCTGTGGACCGCACTGGTGGTTGCTTTTCAGATCTCTGCTTCTCTACACATCAGGTCCATGCACGCAGGCCTGGAGCCTAAGCTAGCACTCGGGCCAGTGCTTTAACAACTGTCGCTCCTCCAGAAACACGAGAAGGTGTCTGGGAAAGGGATAGGACATGAGGGGGGTCAGGGATATATATTTAATTAAGATAAAAGAAAATAAAAAAAATTGCTCTTGGATCACTTCTTTTTCTGTGATTTTGCTGTATTTCTCTGACTCCTGTGGACCCTTCAGCCTGACCAGGGCCGACAGCAAACTCGGCTGTTGTTGTTACTGTTCTTTACACATGTGGCTTCAGGACTGCAGCTCTCTTCCAGAGAAACTCCAAGGCCGAAAGCCGTGTTAAGGGTCCCCATCCTGTCTGCTTTACTGGAGCCCTTCCTCCGGCTCCTCCAACCATGCTCTATTTATAGGTGTGGTGTATTTATATGGATGGCATATGTCACTTGGTCCCACCTGCTGCCCACGTCCACATTTATCCCACCCCCACTATATTTGGGGAGATATAGATGGAAAACCAGGACACTCACCATCACTCCGTGCTCCTTCTGCTCTTCTTTCACTCCCAGGCATGGAGGATCATCGCTTTGTCTATTGCAGCCTTGAGTTTTAGTTATGGCCAGAGGGCGAGGCAAAGCAGAGCACTCTTACTCAACCTTAGCTATAATTGGCAGCTGAGAAACCTCACCTTTCACTTCTAATTTTAATGTATATATACTTGGACAGACAGACAGACAGACTGGCAGGCTTGACAGGAGTTTCACTGCCGTCTGTCCGTGTTGTTTCAGCTTCACTCTGAAGCATGGCGGAACTTATCCCTGACAATACTTGGGGATGAGAAGGCAAGGAAGCTGAGTGGGAGAGCTAGTTTGATTGTTTTTGTGCTTAGGGTCCCGGATGTTGTTAATCCCAGGATAATGGGCAGTGTCAGGTTGGGAATGAATAAGGGCCGTGTCTTTCCTTTGGTCAGTTGGAAAGGGGCATTGTAAGAAGAGGCGACAAAAGAAAAAAATATTGAGGACATCACCCTGATGATGGCTTCCAACATGTGACCCCCCCAGTGCTACTGGAGTGAAACTGGAGGCAGAGACAGAAGAATCTTGGGACGCTCGTTGTCTAATTAGTCTAACATATGCAATGGCAACAGGCTATCTCAAACAAGGTGGAAGACAGGGACTGAGACCTGAGGTTGTCCTTTGACCTCCACGCAGGCAGCATTATATGTGGGTGCCGTCATACAACACATACAACTATCTCTGACTGTATACGCAAGGAAAGCGCTTGCTTAATAGAAATGTACTTCATAATCAGAAAGTGACAACTGGTGTAGTAATGTTCTGGCCATCCTTTTAAAATGATGCTCTGTATTTGCAGGCAGATGCATATATGATGAAGCATGCAAATTTTTACATTAATATACCTGCAAAACATCAAGAACAGAAAAGTTCTGAGTAATTGAGAAGATAGGTTACTTAAAAATAAAGCCCCATAAAATATGCCATGTGTATAAATAGAATAGCACTCATTATCCATGTACGTGATCAGGTAAGATTGCACATGAATGACAGCTTCCCTCTCCTTCTTCATGGACATATCCTCATCTTTCTTGTCTTGATTGCTTGTTTGTGAATCTCAAAACAAGGCATAGGAAAAATGCAGTCATTTGCTTTAGAACTGCTGACGTCAACCTGGTAGGTGGAAATTTCGATGTTTGGTTTCATTCATCTTGTACAAGACGTCAGTGATGTCTGGCTTAATCTAGGAGAAGAATTTGCCCTGAAAATAAGTCACTTGGATGGATGGCTTCTAAATTAAGGCAACATGAATGTTTAGATTTGCCCAGTATAGAACAGCTGTGGCAAAAATAAAAGAGCCTCGGAATATTTTTCTCTCAAAAAGTCTCTTTTTCTGGATGTTAGATGCAGATGCAGACATGAGTGTACTGACCATTTATTCATCTTCTGTTCATAGCATATTCGTGCTATTTATGTGAAGCAGAGCAATCCAAGTTGATTTGATTGGAGACTGGATACCAAGAAAGGCCTACAGTCGGGTTTCATACTCCCAATGAGCCTAAGCACCTGCCCTGAGAACCAACTCAAGTGGGAAGCACAGTGTGTTTCAGATGAACACTGACCACTCCAAAATCTTAGGAAATGCTTCTGTCCACAGACTAGGGTACAGAGTTTCCTAAAGGGTTAATATTTTCTCAAATTGCCTAACACAGCATGTGGCCCCCTGGGATCAGAGTTTTTCCTTCATAGGATTTTGTGAAATATTATTCTTCTGCGTTGTTAAGCTGTTTCCAATTTTCTCCGTTTGACATTTCTGAAGACTCCCTGCTAAGTGTAACTTTTGAACAGAGGATTTTTTTTGCAGATTTTAAAGGATATAATCTGAAGACTGCAAAATGTCTTGCTTAACTGTGAAACTCAACAGCCAGAGGATTAATGCTGGAACATGGCAATAAAACAAATAGTGGACTGTTGTTCTGGAGGAAAAACAAAACTATTTCATATGATTTAATAGCTTTGTTTATCTGAACAAATTACAGTATTATTAAGAGCTAAGTGAAAGAGAATTATTCTCACATTTTCCCCCCTCAGAACATAGCTTAAGGAAATGCATTAGCTCTGCCAAAAACCAGACTTATAACAAATTTAGTGATGGATCTAATTTGCTTTTATTTGTAACTTATCAATTAGGGCAGCCTCCATCCCACAGAACAGAAAGAGAACTCTCATCAGGAAGTAGCAGAGGCAGACGTTTTATAGGCTGAGCAAAGGAGTCAGCCATAGGCGGGCACTAGCTGTTGTCATGTTACCTCTTCTAAGCTTTGAAGTAGAGGGGACTTCATTAGGATGCTTTCTCAGGTGGACAGTATCTTGTCTACAGAAAC
The DNA here is from genome assembly GCF_004785775.1 of Grammomys surdaster. Lineage (NCBI taxonomy): Eukaryota > Metazoa > Chordata > Mammalia > Rodentia > Muridae > Grammomys > Grammomys surdaster. The sequence continues at coordinate 10,520,583 of NW_021604791.1, forward strand.
CAGAACAAAATTACTGGTCTGTTTTGGAAAGGGAACCTATCCTCTCTGAAGATTCCATTTGTTTATGTGGCATTTAGCCCGGATGACACTGTTTCGATTTTTAGCCTGGTCCATTGGAGCTGATGAAGGGACTGAGTCTAAAACAACAGCCTCCCCATTACCTGTATCATAATTTCTCTATTTCTGCTAGGTATGGACAAAACTTAAGACTGTAGCACTAATCTCAGTTCCGGCTTCCCCATGCAGTGTGCTGTCTCCTGGCAACAGTGACCCCACACTCACGCATTTATTTCTGGTCTAGTCACCCCAACCAAAGACAGACTATCTTACATTCAATGATGCGAAGATTCCAGATATTGAAAGCGTTTGAGAGGTCACAGTGCCATAGTAGTAATACCATTGTGACGACTCAGAGGGTAATATCAAATGCTCCCAGTTTGCCAGCTTCTTTATAAAGCCAAGCAAAATGGAACAGATCAAAAGTGGTCCAGATGAAAAGTTTATCCAACCAAGTTGAAGGGCCCGTGTGTTAAGATTTGCAGTGAAGTGAATTTTGCAGCCAAGTCTCTGCATTACCAGCATATTTATCCACATATATTAAGAAATATAAGCCACTACATAGATTTCCCCTCCTTCAGTTGGTGGGCAGCAAATCCTACACCTCATGACCGTGTTTAATTAGCAAAAGGTGCCAACAAATGGCTTAGAAGCCTACTGTCTATAAAAAGGGCTCCCAGTAATATACGAAGGGCCCCAATGCAGCTAAAATAGTCTCTGAAAAGTCAGTGGTGCCTCTTCAGTTGTGGAAAAATTCAAGTCTGATGCGACAGATTCAACTCTCTGTCACACTGACTAACCACAGACCTTACTGATTGGAAGATTCAAACTGTAACGTTCTTCTGTCTCATGAAAGACATAAGAATAAGCAAGGCCGTGAGAGGCAGTGAGACTCGAGATGAAGAGGTTCAGTTTCTCATCCTGATTCACAGTTTGCCTTCTCTGCCTTAGACATGAGAATTGTGGTCAATTGTTTCCATACTTGTTCCCATTTGCACATGTCCACAGTTCATAAGGACTGTGCCCTGAAATTCACATCAGGGTGTGTGGCTTCAGCTCACAGGCTCTTAGCACCAAAGAACTTCTTACTCTCTGTGATTTCATGAGAGAAAATTGGTCTGGAGGAAAATTCAGGATCCAGTTAAGTTTATAGGAAGATAATGATTCAAAATTGAGTGGCGGAGGCCGAGGCTGAGAGCACTGGCTGCTCTTCCAGAGGTCCTGAGTTCAAGGTGGCTTACAACCATCTACAGTGACATCTGGCGCCCTCTTCTGGCATGAGGACATATATGCAGGCAGAACACTTCATAATAGATAAATCTTCAAAACAAAACAAAACAAAACAAACAAAACTGAGTGACAGGACTACAGCCTAACAGATGCACTTCTGAAATAAGATCTTCCCTCTCTGGATCTTTCCCATTTCTACAAAAAATAGAGCAAGGCGATGACTTTCCTTGCCACTGTTACAAAATACTCAGCAGAATCAACTCGGGGGAGGAAAGATTGATTCAGGCTCCCAGTTTCACACAGATGGTTGTAGAGATACCCACAGCAGTGGAGCAGTGCCTGGCTCACATCCCACTGGGTCAGAGGTCAACCAGGCTGTACTGGAGTTGAGGATTCTATAGCCTTCGAGGGCTGGCTCCTCATATAGCTTGTGTTAATAGACTGCGCCCCACTCCTAAAGCTGCTACAACCTCGTAACACAGGATCATTGGTAGGGACCAAATATTCAAATGAATGAGCCTGAGGAGGCGTTCTCACGTTCAGACTATACATGACTGATGAGCCCTCAGTCTTAAACAGGGCAGCCGTATCGTATCACAGTCCCTCAAAAGCCCCAAGACAGGGCAGAGCAATTTAAGAAGATGGGTAAGAGTGTCAGGAAATGCTGCCACCGAGGTATGACATTGTCGCTGAAACTGTGAACATATAGCAGCCATCCCTAGCTGCACACGTGTGGGCTCTTAGACATTCCATCATGGAGTCAAAGTCCTACAAGCCACACAAACAGCAGCAATGACGACTTCAGGCTGTAGTGTTCCAGTTCTCCAGTAAGCAGTGGTCAGAGTCTACAAAGTCCACAACCCTATCCAGTCGCAGATAAGGCCAAGTCTGTTGGCAGGCTGAGATGCATGCTTGGGCAAAGTCTCCTCTCTCTGTTGTAATTTCCACTTCTGGCAGTGACTCAACAGCTCCTACAAGTCCCAACAGCCAGATGTTCTCTCAAATAATACTCAGTACCCATCCCAAGGTCGTGTGCTGTCCCTCACAGCACAATCTAACCATGGATTTGGAAGCCAAAAAGACTAGGGGACCAAAAAGAAGGCAGGTTATACTCAAGGGGTGCCCACTGTTCCTCCATAGCCCTCAGGACAACAAGGGAAAGGCAAGGGACCTGGGAACAGAGGTCTATGTATATAGTCTTTAGCAGAGCTGCCTGGTTCCTACTATTGGTCGCTAGAACTATCAGAAGACTTTTTTTTAATATTTAGTTTTAAATCTTTGTGTGTGTGTGTGTGCAATTCACAGATTTGAATGTCTTCCAATCTGCAAAAATGGGATGAGAGCTCCCAGGGGCAATAGCAGAGCAGGGGACATAAGATCGGGACAGCATAGTATAACTGTAGAGGAAACCTGAGTGGCTAACATCAGCTTACTTCAGATGACACTTCTGTAAGGATTTGAAGCTCAGAAGAGCATCCTTACTACTCTGACACGGGGACCCCAGAATCTCCTATTTTAGGAAAAACTGATCTATCTGGGGCTACATACGCATAACTGCAGTTTTAGTTGCTTATGTGGAATTTAGCATGATGGACTTCACTGTGATTCTCAGCCTGGTCCAATGGGGCTTACTGCAGGAACCAAAGGATGGCCTCTCATACATTTTGTTTAATAAACCTATTCAACAGAGACTTACACCACTGTGCCATTGCTATATTATCAAAGTTTATGAAGGGGCTGGAGAGATAGCTCAGCAGTTAAGAGCACTGGTACTCTGTTGTATAGTACTAGTGTTTGGTTCTTAGCGTCCTTGGCAAGTGGCCTACAGATCTAGGGGATTTGATGCCCTCTCTGGCCTCTGCAGACACTGAATTCATGTGGGGCATATACAGAGAAACAGGCACACTCACATACACGTCACTACAAATAAATAACACTTTCCCAAAGGTTTATGAAGTAACCACTTGATGCCGGGTATTGTTTCCCACACTGGAGGACTTGGGAGGAAACAGGATGGATAAAGTTCCTGTTTTCAAAGATTCAGAGAGCAGAGAATTTGATGAACTTCTGGGGAAAGGAAAAGATAGGAGGGATCCCGGCCACCATACTTCTGATTTTCACAGTCCCTCTTTCATAAGAATTTTATTTATTGATATTCTATGAGAATTTTATTTGTTTATACTCTAACTAATAAGCATTCCTTTTCTTTCCATGCCAATACATATAGTGCAGTTCTTTTCAATGTCCTACTCTTTCAGCAGACATTTTATTTTTAAAGATGTGAAAGTGATGGTCATTGTGCTCACCACCATGGAAACCCTGGGAAAAAAAAGAGTTTGGAAGGAAGGATAAACACTTGGATCCGTGAAATTCCAGGCTCTCTCACTGAGTGTAAGTGCCTGGATTTCAGTCTAGTTTGAGGCTAAGTGAATAGCAACTAGGGAGTCCTTAGAACACACAGTGGGCTAAAATTCCTGCCCTAACAAGAGAAGGAAAGGTAAAGGGCAGAGCAAGCAGGCAGGAGGAGGGAACAGCGTGGAGCACCTCACGTGTGGCTTGTGGGAACACAGCTGACTCCCTCTGCCTTCCTTGGGCTCACAGGGGTCAGGGGTGATGGATGGTTCAGTATAGAATACTGTCAACACGGTTGAAGAAATATTCAAACTTCAGTGTATACTTCTTTGCTTCCTAGGCAATGTAAATTAGTAAGCTGGATCCATTCTAGGTTTGGGTAATTAGAAAGAAATGGCAGGAAACCCATGAAGATAGCATGGGTCATGACATTTTACGTGAGGATAGAAAACACATACACTGTATGTGTATATCAGTCTAAAACTCAACGTTTCCTAGATCATAGCTTGAATTAGGTTGCAACAATGCCAGTGTTCTGTCATCTGTTTAAAATGAAATTGTTGTTTTGTTTGTTTGTTTCAGATAGGGTCTCACTGTGCAACCTTGGCTGGCCTGGAAGGCCTGGAGCTCCTTATGAGACCAAGCTGCCCTGAATTTGTGTTGATCTCCTGACCCTGTCTCCTAGGTGTTAGGGTTACAGGGCTACACCACCAGGGCACACATAAAGCAAAGTTCGTATAGTTATAAGGATACCAACAATAATAGCTAATGTTGACTGCATGCATGGTGGGTACCATATTTTCTGTATTGGATATTGTATATGCCCTGTTTTAATTTTCAACATAACCTAGTCAATATATTTTGTTACCCTTATAGAAAAAGAAACCAAGGCTTATCACCTAATCATACTTTCTGACACAATTTACCATCATTCTTTATATATTTTTGAATGAGAATGACTACATCTTCTTTAGGAAAAAGAAAAAACAAAGAGCCCTGATGTAACCTTACATTTGTGTTGTAGCAGGGAGTCTGTCTTACTGTAATTGGTGTGGATGGAAAAACACACTTCTTGCCTTCAAAGGCATAAGAGATAGTTTATTCTGGAGCCAAATACGAGTGACCACGGACTAGGAACATGGATATAGTTTGCTTTGAATTCCATGTTTCAACCTAGTAATAGTTTGCTCACTTTTTTTTGTATTAGCAGAAGAACAAAGAAAACAATAAATCAAGGATATATTGTTGGAAGCATTAAGTAGGCTGTTATAAAAAGTGGAAATCCAGCTATAGGCCTCAGATACTGTCTGACAGCCTTGGTAGGGTTTTGATTGGTGGAAACCAGCACCTGCTAAGATAACACACTTTGATAAATTTTAATTAGGTCCTGGACCTGTCACATTCCAACTGTCCTCCCATCCTGGAAGGTCTGATTAGTTAGTGAGATCTGCCACTTCTGTCTGGGAATTGCTGTTTATTTAGTATTAAGAATGGTAGCTGAGGCAGTGCTCGGTGCCAACGTTGTGGATCATTTTGACAGAGTCAGAAGCCGATGGCACCCCCATGTGCAGGCTTCCCCTGTACTTGACGTCTGTGCTTATCAGAAGCCGAACTTCCTTCTTAGATGCCATCGCTGTTTGTCCTCCCGTACTCGGTGTCATTTCATTGGTGACATAAGGCAAGGCTGTGTCTGTCGTATAGTAACCATACAACTATAGAACTGGAGTAAGTGTCCTGGTCTGTTTCATCCTTGGCATGGCCTCTGACCTGATAGCAATGGGAATTCCTCTCAGAGCAGTCATGAAATGGACCAGTATATTTATCTTATTTAATTCTCTTTTGTTGTGTGTGTGTGTGTGTGTGTGTACATATGTGTGTATGTGTGTGTTTGTGTGTGTGCATATATATGTATATATATACATATATATATGTGTGTACATATATGTATACATATACATGAGTGTGTGTATGTGTGTGCATGTAGAGATCAGACAACCTCAAGTGCTGTTCCTCAGACACCACTCACCCTTATTTCGAGACAGTTTCTTATAGGCCTGAAATTCTTCAAGTAGATTCACTACTGGCTCTCAGTTAGGCCCAGTGATCTGTCTGTTTCTTCTTCCGAGTAGGATCATGAGTCTGTGGCACTTACTGCGCATGGCTTAGTTAACGTGAGTCCTGGGGATCCAATACAGGCCCTTGTGTCACAGATACACATTTTACTAGCTAAGCTACTTCCCCAGCCTCCCCTCCCCCTCTTTTTTAAGACAGGATCTCAAGTAGCCCCAGGGTGTCCTTGAACCTGATATTTAGCTGAAGCTGACTTTGAACTTCTGTTCTTCCCGTTGCGCTTTCTGAAGTCCTGGGGTTGTGGATGTGCACTGTTACAGGCAGATTTTTATCTGTGCTCTCATAACAGAGTAGAGTTAAATTCGAGGGAAACACTCCAGGTTTTTTTCCTGCCCATGCCTCATAGAGGTCTAGGAGATGAAGCAAAGAAAAGAAAAAATACACACGTTTCTACTTGCTGAATGTACCTCTTCCCGTCTTATAGTCAGTCTCTTGTTGAGTTCCCATCTGTGGACCAAAGAAGACGGCTCCTGGGCCTAACAAGTTCAGTAGAACCGCACACCAGGGGGGAGGACCACTGCCCACGCTGTGAGCCAGTGCTGGAAGTTTCAGCAACAGGATGTGTGTGAGGTGGGCAGTGAATCAAAGGGACGTTCAAAGGACTTCTTGGCTGGGAGAGATAGAGTGGTCAGAAAGGAATGGTGGGAAGGCTGGAGGAGGCCTTTGAAGCTGAGGTCCAGGAGTCTGCTCCTGATAAGGAGAACACTAGCGTGGGGATGGTGACCTGTCCGAAGCTGGGAGTGAGAGAAAACAGTTTCATCCGCTGATGAAGTGGAATATATTCTGGTTGTTGTTGCCTGAGCTGGCTGGGAGATTTAGTGGGAAGCCCAGAAGGACAATGGAAAGTAAACGACAAAGATCTGCGAAACTTTGTTTCGATACAAAGTTCCTTTTCCTTTAAGCAAATGAAACAAAATATCTCTTGTTAAGGCACAGCCATCCTTTTGATGTTACTGATTTATTTTTAATAGGAACCTTTAGTTCTGAGTTTTGTAGTACTTCTTCCATGGGGATTTTAAACAATATCAGTTACAACGTGTACATATTTCTCTTTCTGTGTCAAGGAAGGTAATAGGTATCATTCCTGTGGTTAACATTTTCCTTCTAATGGTGTGAAAGTGCTTTCACCTCGGTTAGCCTCTTAGTCCTTTGCAAAGAATCAACATTACTTTGTGATAACTGAAGCCTCTCTTGAAAGAGTAGATAGAAGCAAAGTGACAAAAGAAACAAAGGAAGTTTTTCTCAACTGTGTTTATTATAATTGTATTACAAGATAAAAAGTACTTTATGAAACTAAAAAGAATCACTCTATATATTTATACATATACATACATATTCTGTGTGCTTTAGTATACTACTGAGTTGGAATCCTTTAAATGAGAAGCCATCCTTTTTGTACAAGAATTAAGTTTAGGAAATGATAGAGGCACCCTGACGTTGCTGAGTTAACGGTGCTGCCTGTGTCTCTGAAGAGGGCAATGGTGTTGAAATGACTTCTTATTTCACTGTCTTGCTAACTGAAAGCCCTCTGAGTAGAAGACATTACATCCATAAATCTCTCATGACTCAATCTTTCCTTCCTTCACATGGCTCATTTTATACATGTATTTTCTTTTCAAAACTCATTCCCTGAAACAAAAGTTCAGGTGTGAAAGCCAAAGAGAAACCAAATATTGGGAAATCTCAGCTGGCTCACAGAAATCCTGACTGTCCTGTCATTGTACAAATGGAGCAGATGTTGTGAGCCGATGTGAGACAGTGAACCCAGCGCTCCCACGTAGTGCCCCGTTACTCTTTAGTGTCTCCACTGGTGGCTTGCCTCTTAAACAACCAACTTACTAAGGAGCAACATAAACATTAGAGGAAATAAAGTGCTCCATTTAGCTCAATTGAGTATGTCAAATGAGAACTTGAATAGCCCCATTAACGCTTGAGGTTGGGACGTCGTCTAGTTCTCTTTCTGTTCTGCAATACCTCCTGCCAAACAGATGCAGACTGAAGACTTCTCGCTAAATCTCCCTAGAGGATGCTTGACCAGTGTTCCTTGGCAACCCCACCCGGATCTGTCATACTTTGAAGAAAATAGTCCAGGCCTCCAATTGCTAAAGGGGATTGTTTTAAATGTGTCCTTACAGGAGGGGAGACACGTAAGTAAGTAGCTTCCTCCACGAGCCCCTCCTCTCTCTGTCTGAGGCTAGCATCATCAGCAAGACCAGATGCAGCCAGGTAGACTGGTGAGCATGTTTGGTTTTTTGCAGCTTACCGCTGGCTTTGATTCTGATTTTTAAGGGTAGTGCCTTGGGGAGATGGTGTCTGATGTAAAAATATTGCTTCCACGAATAAGATGTTCCACTTCATGTTAGTCAGCAGAGTTTGGAGGGAAATCTGTGGATCTTTTCAGGTTAGAATTCACTCCCTTTTTCCTCAGAGGTTTGGTTTTAGTAATTTTAACTTAAGCTTTGCCACTACTTCAGTTGTAGCTTCTACTTTCAATGTTGTTGTTTCACCAATACAGTTTTGAATTTTATTCTTTGATTAGCACTTCCTGGTTATTACTAAGGTGATAGTGAAACTTGCAATGTTACGGATTGAATAGGAACTGTCTCATCAAACACTGCTTTAATCTGTGAGTCACAAGAATAATGTTTAACACCCTGTCCCTACCGAGTACTCTTATTATCAGCCTGGCTTTCTAGAGCATTGGTAACAGCAAACTAAGGTCTATTGATTCAGAGTTATATTTCTCACGCTTCCTTTATTACGAAACTCTGTTGATGTGTTGTAGGTCAGAGGTCATCAGACTATAATCTGTCAGCTGAATGCAGCCTGTTGCTTTTTATTTTGTAAGTTGTATGGAACCACAGACACTTTCACTCCATTTTATATTGTTTACAGATGTCCTCACTCTTCAATGAGCAGCAAAACAGATACATGTCTATCACAAAAATCTTGGTCTTTTACTACTTTGATTTATATAGAAAAGTTTACCCACGTCTCTTCTAGAATAATCCACACTTGTTTCAGAGCACTTGATTGACAACTGGCCACCGTCATTTCTGTTATGGTTTGCATATGAGATGTAATCCACAGGTTTATCTTTTGAATGTTCCATCTCCAGTGGTGGTGCTGTTCTAGAAGGTTCTGGAAACTTTCAGAGGTAGGGGTTGATTGGAGAAAGTAGGTCCCTGGGAGTAGGTCCTTGGTGATATCTTGTCCCTGGCCCCTTCTCTGTTTCATTCCCTAATGAAAGACAGCCTCCACCATACACTCCTGCTATTATATGTTTTGGCCAAGTCCTTGGGGCCAATCATTAATTAGACCACTATTCTAAATAAATCCTTCATCCTTAAACTGTTCGCTTGCAGTCATCCCGACTTGAATATAATTAACAGAGTCCCATTTCTACTTCCCAAAGAGCTTCAGGAACTAGTCAATTAATTAGTCACGATTTTGGTTGTGTGATGCTCACTCTTTCCCCTTCATTTGCTTCCTTTGAGTATTAGAAGGCAGGATCATATCATTGAGGGTAGTTTTTAGTTTTAAAATCTCAAATCTAAATATTTGAGCTAATCATACCGTACCTCAAACACTTTAACAGATGTGTTTGGGATTAAATTTGGAGCTTGCAGAAATCTCTTTTGAGTGTGCTAGGCACCCATAGAAGTGTTTGCACCAAGGATGAACAGTAATGATTTGGCTGACCTAGCCAAGCTTTCTATATGCCAAGTATGGATAGCTTGTCTCTGTCTGTCATCTTCAAAAACACCTCTGTATCACTGGTGTGCATGTTCACACTTGTGTATTTGTGGTGCTGGGGCTTTCATCCAAGGCCTCACACGTGCTAAGCATAGCATGTATTCTATCACTGAGCTGCTCCCCAGACCCAAGAGTTACACATGTTAAAAGGTTCTGAGACTTGAAGACTGTTACAACGTTAAGACACAGAGCTGAGACCTGAAGCTAATGCTATCCCATGTTCTCTGTGTCTCTGCAAGCTTCACTTCTATTTTAACTTAGTCATTTGACTATCTGATGGCACCCCACTTATCTGGAGACTGTACCTCAGTTATATAGAACACAGCCAATGATTAAAAAAAGAAAGGAGAATGAAAAGGTTAATATCTAACACATACTCATTATGTCATTTAAAAAGAGGGATTCCCTGAAGTCTTCTTACAAAGTCCATTTGTCTTTTACTTTACAAATTCATTTTTTTTCTTTTTCATTTCCCCAATCTTCGTAATTAATGGTGAAGAAACTGAAAATGGGATGGGTAGAGTTCCCACAGCGGGGATATTGACACCAGTGGGAACAACGCTTGGGAGACTGTAAAGAAAAAGACTGACACATGGATTCTTGATGGCAATGAAGTCTCAGCTAGCTTAGCTTAAGGCTAACTTTATCCTGGGGACCTCCAAGCAGAGCCAAGAAACTATCTGCTCCTAGTAAGGACTCAGAGAGCATCAAGACAATGCTAAAAACATTTGCATGCTCAAATAAGACAGTGTACATCAAGTTTTCCATTCAATGGTACTTAAATGAAATTTACCCAAGGAATTAACACTCTTGAGCTGATACACTTCCACTATTTCCTTCCTTTAAAATGCTGAGTAAATGGAACACCAATGGGGCTCAGATTATTTAAGGAGATCTTACCCACATCAACACCTATCTCCTTCCACTTCTTAGGACTGCAGTGTCTCAGGATACCTACAGTCCACTTTCTGGTGGCAGCACAACTGGAGGTGTAGTAATTCAAAGCAGGACTTCTCAGTTTCATCTGCTTGGTAGATTTTCACCCCTCCTAATTATATCTTAACTTTTTCGATTGTCTCCCTGTGTTTCCCCATCATCTTAGACACAGTTTGATTTTATTTCTTTCCCCAAAGTAAAGGCGACTTCTCCTCTGCTTATAAAAACCGTACCCAGTTGTACATCACTGAGGGAAAGTTAATCTCAATACAAGAAGACTCATTTTTTCATTCTGGGAGAGAGAAACCCATGATCCCCAGGAATGAATGGAGCCCATCTTCACGTTGGCTGTGTCTTCCTTATCTCATTCTCCCCTGCGTGGATTCTTTGATTCTTCTCTCCAATGCTCAGGATTTCCGCATGCACTGGAAATACCTGGGAGACTGGTTTAATGACTCATACATCTTTGAGACAATATCTGACTTCATATATTTTGAAAAGATCTGCTAAAATTTCTCATAGAAACCAAATGTTCCAACAACAACAACAACAACAAAAAAGGACACCTTGTGCCTCTGTATCTGTGGGTCAGAGGAGAGAGGACTGTTGCCTAAACAATTAAGTACATGTCTTTGTTTTGATGACGGTATTAAGACATCAGTTCAGTGCTGTCACTCATACTAGAAAAGCGTAAGTTATTGAAAGCTCATTTGCTGTCTATCATGCTAATAATTTCATTCAACTAATAAATTGGTTATATTTAAAAGATACACTTCTAAATGAGTGATTTCAAATATGAAAGGCATTTCTAAGGAGGTGATGCCACGGGGATACATCTAGGCTGAGCTGCGTTACTGAAGTCAGTCATGTGTATATAGATCACATGCAAATGGTCCCCACTGTGGCAAGCACATCAGCTTCTCACTGGGATGTGAAGGGCTTGTCTCTCCCTGGGCACTTATGTCTTATGCCTGGACTTGCTGTTACTCTCTGATCAGCCCGGAAGGACATACTGGCATAAGAAAACAAAACTACTATCACACAACATTCCTGAAGTGGTCTTGCCTCGTGGGAATAACATCTTTTTTCCTTAGTAGAGCAAGAGACCTGAGGTAAGCTTTCCAGTGTATCAGGCCAGCATGTCCCATGAAGTTACATAAGAGCTAGGCTCCACCCAGTTCTTGGTTCAGCAATGTGTGCACTATGGCCCCTGTGTAGTGATTGAACCTGCCTGAGCTCTGTGCTTCATCTTGTGAGGCAATGAGAAGCTCTTGGCAGGAGTCTTTCTAAGGCAGGTCAAGGCAAAGGGCAAAGACTCTGTTATGTTACATGGATTCACCCATGGTTTCAGAGTGGCAACCATGGAGGCATCTTTAATTTCATTATTATAAACAAGTCAAGGGAGTCATTAAGATGACAGTCAGGAGTCTTTTGCATCACAGTGCTGGACCATCTGTGTTTGCTGTGACTCCAACAGGATGAAATTTGGTAAGTGTGGCAGAAGAGATGTGGGTGAGTGGCATGTGGCCAAAAGATCATGCTTGGAGGAGCTTTGAGCTGCTAGTTGCCGGCTCCTGGAGTGTCTCAGGGATTCTCTTGGGCTTTCTGTCCCCATCCCATCCTTTCTTTGGAAGGTGAAACTCTGACTAGCTTCCTGGACTATGAATCAGCATGTGGCTTTGCTCTCTGAAAGACTTCATTTTGGGCTTATTGCTTTGTCATTGCTGTCTTGTAATTTTTTCGGGTGTGTGTGTGTGTTTATTTACTATTTGTTTGTTTGTTTGCTTGTTTGCTTCTTAGCTTGCTTGCTTTTTGAGACAGGGTCTCACTATGTAGCGCTGACTGGCCTGGAAACTTACTACGTAGACAAAGCTAGCCTGGAACTCACTAACGTCTACCTGCCTCTGCCTCCTCTCCATTTTCATGTCCATCTCCCCATCCCTGTGGCCCCACACCAGCTTTTATGGTAAATCTTAACAACATGGTGTTTATGTGGCATCTGATGGGACAGTGGACTTGCTTCTGCACCTCGGATATATTTTATGTGGTAGCATGCTCATTAGAACACATATGAACTTGTTTGCTAGGCATTGTGGATACTGAACCATTGGCCTGGCTCTCTCAAGCACCGTGTACCTCAGGACAGTCTGTCTGAGACTTCAAATGACTCCATGGTTTCTGGATTCCTACTGGCGACAACAGAAGCAGCCAAGATGACAGTAGTGACCATGGACAAGGGGGAAGGGAGCAGTGAGCATAAGGGACACACAGGTCTGTGGGAGGACAGGTTGGCTCTTCATACCTAGAGTCTGCCCCCATGGCATCTACATCAATACTAGCTCTCTAGTTGAACCTTGAGACAGGAACCACTGGCATTTTGGAAACAGTCTTTGTTAGAAAACTATTGCAAACCAGGAGCATGCATTGCAATCAGTAGGACATCTATCACGGAATCTGAGATTTTAAAATTTTAAAATCTGATTTTGAATGCTGAAATATTACAGAGAAGAAGCCATAGGCTTAGAGGGGGGAAAATTGCAATTAACTTCCTAAATGGAAAGAGAGTTTGTCTTCATATTAATTTTTGGTTGGCCAATCATTGATGAGGAAAATAATACAAAGTGAAAATTTTCCTTAAAATTGATAATGTTTCTTTACAATATATAAACAGGCACAATAATATATATTTCTATATGCATTTTGAAATTATATAAAAACAGTAAAGCTATCTTTGATTTCTTATGTGATCTTCACGTTTCATAGTAAATATCAGAAAAAAACTTTAATCATTTTAATATGCAATTTCACATAAAATTAGAATCTGAACAGGACCTGGTAGCTCATGCGTGTAATCTCAGCATCTAGTAGGCTGAGGCAGGAGGATTGGAATGAGTTTGTGGCAGACTTTGTCTACATGTGGTGTTCTAGTCCAATCTGGGTTATAGAATGAGACTGTGTCTCAGGAAGACAGAATAAATAAATAAAATTAGATTCAGAACCGCACAAAGAAATCCATGTGGCAAGTTAAATATTTTCACTGAAATAGTTCTGTGGTGGGGCTGGAGAGAAGGTTTTGCAGTTAAGAACATGCTACTTTTCCAGAGGACCCTAGTTCAGTTGCTAGCACCCATATCCAGCTGCTAATAACCACCTACTATAACTCCAGTTCCAGGAGATCCAGTGCCTCTGGCTCCCACAGACACACATGCATTCTCAAGCATGCATACATAGTTTAAAATCAAGTAAAATATTTAAAATAGTTTCATGCCTATCACCACCAGCTCTAAATATACCCCCAAATGTATAATTGAAACAGCTTACCTAAAATGGATGTAAACGTTACCTCAAAATAGTCTTGATAGCCCCGTTAGCCATTGTATTAGAAGAAAAATCCTCGTCAAAATTCAGAACGAGCAGAAGCTGCCTGTAATCTGTGCCGGTGTTAAGGCACCAAGTAGCACTGTCAGTTAAACAGATTGAAAATGACTTTGGTAAAAGCATACATTTTGATGTAGAATTAATGAATTTTCAGAAAAAGTCTTAACTAGCCATCATGGCTCACACTGGTACTGCATTATTATTTATTGTACCAAGCTCTAGCGTAATATATTTACCTAATACATACTTTTATGCTGTTTATTTGTCACGATTACTATTTTTTATTTTAAAGCAACAAAACATTTTTAAAGAAAAAAATTGTGTTTATAATTTCCTTACTGTGCCTTTAAAATAAAAGTTCTTACAAAGACCACTTCCTAGTCCATCAGAACTGTCTAGTTTTATAGCTGGACATAGAACGGGCTCATCTATAGATTAGCTTCTGGTGCTTACTTAACACACCCATTCCTTAGGGTGCTGGGGGCTGAACAGGGGTCCTGGGGATGCTGTATAATGCTGGCCTCTGTACTGTCCCACCCAGCCCTGTAGCCGCTGTCCTTCTATGTCTACTTTTTGCTGCCTTTTCCGTGTCTGTTGCACAGGAGATCCAATACACTCTCTTTCCCCCTTACCTGTGTGGTTTTTTGAAGTGGGTTGGGGTTGTCAGTAAGAAAGGAGAAAGAAAAGGAAGACGAGGCCCCACCTTGGGCGCTGCACTGTCCTGTTTTCTGCTCAGTGTCAATTTAGCAGAAAAGCCAAAAGCATGTAAAACTGACAGGAACAAAGGCACAAAAGTGCACCCATCTTTTGGCTTCTCCAAGACCTGATCAGATTCATTTCAAAGGATCAGCTGTGAGTCATTTGGGTGCCATTTCAAGGCAGGAACTGAGCAATTCTACCCTTAGTTATCTTGAATGGCTAATAAGCCTGTGACTTTGGTTCCAGTTTGTAGGCACACATCTGTAATCTAGATACTCAGTACCCAGGAGTCTAAGACAGAAGGATCATGAGTTCAAGGCTAGATGAAACTACAGAGTCCAGTCTGAAATAAGACAAATCAAGACAATCTGTCAGCTATGTCATACACACACACACACACACATACATACACACACACACACACACACACACACACACACACACAGAGACAGAGACAGAGACAGAGACAGAGACAGAGACAGAGACAGAGAATGGAGTTAACTCAGACTGAAACCAAGAACTATGACAAGAAAACATCTCTGACACTGGCCACAGGGAGAAGGATGGAGGCCACATCAGCACATCAGTTTGGGTCACTTGTCAGCCATGTGGGTCTTTGCATGTAAAAGGAACATACAAAACAGGGTGAAATAGCCATGCATCTGTGGTAGGCAGAACGGCGCCTGATGCCCTAAGGATGTAACTTTGCTAATCCCTGGATTAGTTACCTTGGTCCTAGTGACTCCGAGCTGGAGAGGGACAGAACTGCCACTCTCCTTGGTTACCTGAAAGCTTTGGATAATGACAGGCTTCTGAGGAGTATAGGGGGAGACAAAGGAGTCACTGAAAGATGGGAGGACAGATCCAGGCCAAAGACCTGCATGTCGTCAGCTTTGATGGGGACAAAAGAAGACAAGTAAGAAGGAATGAGAGTTGCCTGTCAGGACGCGTCCTACCACCATACCCAGAGAGACCCTGGTCTCACTTCTGAGTTTCCTAATTGTTAGAGACAAATTCTGTTGCCATCACCTAGTTTGTGATAGATGTGGCAGCAGTAGGTATTTAACACAGGCCCTTGAAGGTTTGTAGCAACAGCCAGGGCTCTGGGGTCTCACTGCTTGGATGCTCTATGTAGCTCTGATTCCTATCAGCCCTTTATAGGGGAAGGTTAATCACTTTTCAAAGCCTCTGTTTCTCCTCTCATAAATGAGATTTTCAAGCCAGAGCTTTCTAAATTCTTTAAAAAAAATAAAGGTAAAGCCTTTAAGATATTCTCTAGAAAGTTCTAGATAAGCATATGGTTTTTTTTTTTTAAAAGTCATGAATGTGAGTCCAGAGAGATGGCTGAGCCCTTAAGAACATGTACTGCTTCACAAAGGACCTGAACGTGGTTCCTAGCCCCTGTGTCAGCTGGCTCACAAGGGCCTGGAACTCCAGTTCCAGCAGATACGTGTGACATCCTCTTCTGGACCAGAGGGAATCGTAGTCACATGCACTTCATCCTTTCTCACATAGACATATAATTTTTTTAAAAAATAATGAAACAGAAACAGTTCCTGCATGCCTTTGTCTGAGTGAAAGGCTTAGTGTGACCAAGGATGTCCCTCCACTCCAAACGCTCTGTGCTTCTGTGGTTTCCTGACTTTCCTTCTTCAGCCTCTATCGACCTTCGGTTATTGTCCTGGTTCCGGGCTAGTGTAGCATCGTGGCCAGCTTGAGGAGGGGAAGCTTTATTTCTTCGTCATTCTCCATCATCAGGACAAGAATTCAAGCAGGGCAGGAACCTGGAGGCAGGCGCTGACACCGAGACCATGGAGGAATCCTGCTTACTGGCTTACTTATCATGGCTTACTGCTTTCTTATAGAACCCAGGACCACCAGCCCAGGGATGGTACCACTCACAATGCGCTGGGCCCTCCTCTATCAATCACTAATTCGGAAGGTGCCGTATAGCTGAATCTTATGGAGGCATTTTCTCAATAGACTTTCCCTATTTTCAGGTGACTCTAGCTTGTATCAAGTTGACATAAAACTAGCTAAAACAGTTATCTAGGGCTTTCAACCAATCAGGTTCATGCCTTGTCCCCATTCCATAGATGTCACTTGTTCTGACTTCATCATACTAATTTTCTAATGTCATTTAAAAAAAATAAATACAAAGAGAAATATACAGTGGGCCCTCAGTGTCTGTAGGTGATTGGTTTTGGATCTTGCCCGCATACCTTAGTCCACAGATGTTCGTGTCTTATAAAAGAGACTGTAATATTTTCATGTACCCTGTGTGCAGTCTTGGCATGTGCTTTAAATCATTTCTAGGCTATGTGTAACACCTTGTACACTATAAATGTTGCATACATCACTGTTCTAACAGATTGTTCAATGAGGAATGATAAGAAATTACATGTGTTGTGTGTGCCTGCATGTGTACGTGCTTATTATGTCTGTCTGTCTGTGTCTTCCATACTGATGTGGCTATTACAGACCTACATACTTTGTTTATTGCTAGGCAAATTCATAGACATGAAACCCATGAACACAGCCAACCATGTGAATGACCTGTTGCTGGTTCCCAAGACAATTTTTGCTGTGCTCAGGGCTGTGTCATCCGGAAAGTCCTTAGAAACCATGGTCAATAACTGAATGTGGAATCCTCAGAAATTGCCTTTTAAGTGAGGACCTTGGGCTTCTTTGAAATGAATAGAACCCAACATGAGAAATTTCAGCTGGGAAATGTTTTAGACAGGAGACCTCCCAGGAGTCCTCTGAATCAAGCCAAGTTTTACAAGGCATTTGGCCTCCTGTCCTGTCTGCTTGTAAATGGTTTAGGCTGTCAAATTTTCCTTTTGGAGTATAGTTGCTGAGAGAAATTGGCAGTTTCCTTTAAAATTCTTAGAGTAAAGCAGTCTTGAGCTTATGTGGAGCTTATGTGGCACCAATTCCAGAATTTTCCTACGGCTGTAAAGAGTTTCATTTCTGTCTGGATGACATGGTGAGAAAGTATAACAGGGATCAGTAATGAGATGACCTGTTAATGAGGGGTCCTGCTGAAAATGCCATTTCTAGTCCACAAAAATCACATTATATGTGAGTTTCAATGGATATATATATATATATATATATATATGAATATATCTCCACATTTATATCCACTTGAAACAAAATTAGCTGAAAAAAAAAAACAACCCTTGGTTCCTGAGGTTATTTCTTATTATGAACAGCATCAACTCTGAAATACAAGCACAAAAAAAAAAAAAATTAACATTCTGCAGTCATGAGGTCTCCGTAACTCTGCTTTGTTATATAAAATGCAAAGTGACCTTTTAAAGAAGTACAACTGTTTAAAATAAACACTGAACATGCAATGCAATTATTTTTGAATTTCATCACACCCTGGGGTACCTTCTCGTGTGTCTCCTGTGGCTTACAATGTGCTCGTCCTCTGTGGTTCATGATGAGCTAGGAGGGGACTCCAACTAACCTTTGACATTTTCCTGAAATGTCAGTCTGGAAGGTATCTGCATCAGAGGTCCTGAGTTCTAGTCCATGAAATGAAGGTCAGTCCACATAGGTTGGGTTTGGGCTGTGGTAGCGGTATGGGAAGATCAACTAGTCTAACAAAAATCAACTAGTCAGTCATTCTAACGGGTTTCTTCCATGGCCTTGTCAGACTCAGTTTTAACCATTAGGGAATGTGTCCTGATTTCTTTATCTCTGAGGGCCTATTTTTGGTGTACTTTGGCCAGCATATAGCCCTGAGTTTTGGCCATGGTATTTTCTATTTGCTCTAAGGGGCTCTTAGTTGGAGGCCAACTTTATTTAGCTCATGAGGTGTATCCAACTCTCACTCCATGGCCACAGTTCCTGTAGCTACAACTGGGAACAGTGCAGACAAAAGTCACTGCCCTCAGTGACGTGATTTATGAAGACATAACTCATAGAAGTGGCATACTTTACTTTTTATAGTTAAAATTTTACATTTTTATAGTTAAAAGATAAATTTAAAAGGCAAACAGATGATTGACAGGAGCAAAACATGCAACATGAAAAACCCTGATAAATCAATAAGGGAAAGTGCACAGAAAACATGCAGAAGACATGTATGCGTAGGCATGAGTAGAGCGGACAGTGCTCCTCTAACGTCTGAACTGCCCAGAGCCAGGCTTTGTGATCTCAGACACACTCAGGGCTACAAATCCAGCTGCAACCACCCTTTGGGAAAGTCGTATCTCTGTGAGGACTCAGTTTCCACATCCTCTCTGTCATGATGAGAGTCTCAGCAAAATTTTTCCTGGCTGACCCTTCAGGGGCTTGAGGATCTGGTTCCTATCATATAACACAGCTCAGAAACTGGATGATTCCTTTGGGCAAATGGGCCAAACAAACAAACAAACAAAACACAAAACAAAAAAAAACCCAAAAACCCAAAACACCGTTCTAAACAAAAACATGATTTCCATTGTTGTCCCCACTACCCACAAACAACCTGACCTTGACCAGTGTCCTTGTCCTAAAGGTGCTGGGACTAAGCGCTCTGCTTGGGATGATCACTGTTTGCAGAGATTCCTTATCACACGGCAGCATCAGAACCAAGAGACACGGGCTTTGACTATTGAGCATCTTTCCTCTTTTCAGAGATCAAGTCCATGATCTCTTCTTGGCCCAACAGTCATCCTAATGGCTGGCGACTTTCAATCCCACGTGTCTTTCTTGAAACCTTTGCCTCTCCTAAACCTTCCCCTCTTGTTCCCTCTGCCTGTCCTATTGCTCTGATTAGATCAGTACATACTGCCCACAGCAGACTGGACCAGCTATATTTTCTTTTTACTGCAACACAAGAACATACGAGTTCTGTGAAGAAGTGGTAAGAGCAGACTTTCTCCCTCCCCTGTGCCTTTGCATGCTGAGTACTTAGCCTCCCAATATCTGCCAGTTGGCAGTGTTGACTACTGAATGGGAGTTAACTACATTGTGTGTGTGATTCCCTCTAAGCAAGGTTCATTTTTTTCCCTTGTTAGTATGTGTGGCTTTGTTATAGACGCTCATAACCAGGCATGGTTCGCCATGGCCACGCAAACGCAGAGAAACGGAAGAAAACTGGGAAGAAGAATGCAGGCCCCTCCCTCTTCCTCCCATATGTAAATTAGTTCACAGGGCTAATGATTCAACAGCACCAATCTATTTTTCTGGCACTATCAACTGCCTTCTCTGCTTATGAGCCAAGAAATCAGCAGCAAATCTTCCGTAGATGCTGTCATGATGGTTCATCATTTTAGAGACACCTTCTTTCCAGCCATTGTAGCTTGGTTATTTCAAAGGACCCAGCCGCCCTCATCTTCCCCGGCTATGTAGGATGTAGTCATGAGTTTGAAGATGGGAGTTCTGGTTACTTACAGGTTAATTCATTAAGCATCCAGCATGTCTGGCTCCTTCAGAAGAGAACCACACACTTCCTGGTCTTAATGATCAGAGCATACTGGACTTTGCTCAGTTTTGTAGGTTGCAGTTACATTGTTAACATTAGAGATCACACTATTCAAAGACAAACTTAGATAGGCACAATTCAGCTAAAAAAGAGAGAGAACGAGAGAGAGAGAGAGAGAGAGAGAGAGAGACGCTCAGAAGTATGAAGTAGTTTTCTAAAAGCATTACAAAAATTAAAGTATTTACACTTAATTTAAACCCACAGCTGTTGGGAGCTGACTCCTAGCAGAAAGTGGCTATCATCTTTGCAGCCATCTCAGGCCATATACCCTGACAAGAGACTTGTTTTCAACAGCCTGCAACAGCTGAGCACACTCTGATAAACGTCTTGTTTTTCTCACATATCTTGTTTTGCTGTTTAGTGCCCTCAGCTGCAAGGTGCACGTGATATCCACGCTGCAAGGCGCACATGATATCCATGCTGCAAGGCACATGACATAGTGCCTTCAGCTGTGCTTGTCCACGAGGGCAAGGCACGTGGTAAAGGGTATAAATACCCAGGATTGCCTTTCAATAAAGAGAGACTTGATCAGACTCCCTGTCTTGTCTCCATTCTTCGAGTCTCCGTCCCCACTCTCTCTCTTGCTAGGCCCTGATCCGTGGACTGGAGCAGCAGAACGGGCCGTTACAAAGTGGCCCCACAGGCTGTTACACACAGCTACAATTTTTTTTTAATACTAATACTGTTTTGATATGCCAAAAGCATTGTAAATAGTTTATTTTTGGTCTAGATATTAGGGTGATATTTTGGAACTATTTTTATCAGCTTTTTATTCTTTTGAATATGAGAGTACTCAGGAGTGACATTACTTGACTATTTGAGGGGGCGCTTGCTTGGAAACAGTCAAACTGCTAGAAATAGCCAGGTTTTCTCAACTCTGTCTTGACTCAGCCATTATGCACCGTCACTATGGGCTGCTGCAAGGAATGAGGTAGTGGGGTGTGTGTGTGTGTGTGTGTGTGTGTGTGTGTGTGTGTGTGTGTGTGGTTAGTTACATGAATGAGGATAGCAGTACAGCTCAGGCTGAACTCTGACACAGAGCTGCGGAAATTGGCATGTAGCCACTGGCTGTCACATCCGGAAGGCGAATGAGCTCCAAGTGCCCTGACCATTTGAAGGGTGAGACTACTCTGGAATAGTCTACATCACAGCAACACCAGGAAGTGATGGGAAAGAAGCATAACTGAATGTTCACAGGATTCATAGCGAATCCACAGACATGTGATCTGTCTTTGATAGTTTCCTAAATTCTTTTTTACAAAAGTGATGTAAATGTTCTTCCTGTTTATTGGCCAACATAATACTATAGAATCACAAGCAGTTTTCATTTTAGTTTTTAAGAGGTCAGTACATAAAAAAGAACTAAAAGGGAATGGTTATCAAAATTCAGTTTGGTTATGGTGAAAATGAAATCTAGACTCGATATGTAAGATGAAATCTGATTTCTATGACCCACCCATTCAAATGCTAGCAGGTATCAGCCCAGTCCACCTTGTATTGCTGTAACAAAATCCCAAAGGCTGGCCCCTTTTAAGAAGTTTATTTTGGCTTATCATTCCAGAAGCTTGGAAATCCAAAAGCATGTTCTTGGTAAGGGTCATGTCCTTCGCCTCACATGGGAAGGAGCCAGCAGGCATATGGGAAAGAAGGAGACAAAGATGCCTCTTTGTATAGCAGCTGTACTGTTTAGGGTCTCAGTCTACTCCCATACACATGGGTGAGGTAGGATTGTTTTTTCACATCATGCATACTTCCTTTATCCAACATATATTTCTATGCACTCATTGTGTTTGTACAAAACTGTGCTCTGTTTTTGCCAAAGGTAGTCACTGGAGGTGGCTTTATGTTTGGAGAAAAATCTCAAAACTATGTCAATGGTCTGGAAATTCTTAATTTTTTTTTTTTAGAAGTTCAGTATTTATTTTCCAAAGCAAATTCAGAAGGTGGGTGGATAAAGGTTTTTAATCTCTCAAAAACTCTAAATAAGTAATTATCTTTGAATTTAGAAATACCTACCTGGCTTATTGAGTGCATAGACTATAAATAGCCAATTTTGAATTTCTGTTTATAGAAACTTTAACTTACTGTGGTTCTTTGCAGGAAAAAAACAAGCAAACAATCATTGCATATATTCTGTTTGCCGATGAGTTATGAAAACCCAGCTCACAGCCCTGTTTGAAGATTAATACTTGAGGTGTATACTTGAGTGTCATTTTTATCACCTTGTTTTGAAGATGGCTTGGTTCTTTCTGTCCTCCCTCTTTTCTTCTGCCCCTCATTCCTTTCTCTTTGCTCCTGTCCTTGCTTCTTTTTACTCTTAAATATTGAATTGAACAGAGATTTTCTTTGTGAAACGCATCCTTGTACTTCTTCCTGGCTTCTATTTCAGTTGGTCGTTGGTCATCCAGCTTGACTTCCAGATTTCTACTCTATGTTTTCTTTACCTTCTTCTCTGTCTTCTTAAAGCTCTACCAGAAGATACTGTGTCTGTTTCATGCAAGGATGTTTCTTGAGATACTGAGAGGTGACTGGGATCTGCTTTTGGAATTCTGCTTACGGTCTCTTTCCTGGTTACACATGCAGATTTTGTTTCTTCAAGGCTTCTCTTAGATGACTTTGTGATGACTAATTTCTCTACAGGATGATAGACCTTCCATCATGTTGTCAGACAGGCGATACCTACCCATAGGTCTTATTTTTAGGAATTAAAGCTGAGGGCCATATGGTAAAGTCCCCACAGACCGAAAACATAGTTCTATTTCATAGTGGGGGTGGATAGGTGGGTGGGGGTGGGAGGTGTTTAAGTCCAAGAGTAAGTCAGGCATAAAGACATTTAATTTGGGGAGCTGTTTTGGATTTCCTTTGAACATTTGTTTCACAGAGACAATTTCTTACTAAATAAAAGATGTGGTATAAAAAGCACCAAGGAGTATTAAATTAATGAGCTGTGTGTACTGTGGCTTATTTCCCCCTAGTGTTTGCAACATGGGGATACCATGGAACATGAAAGAAGCCACGATGACGCCTCTCCTTTTAGAATATCCGGGGCCATCTAAATGGCACTGTAATAGCTCACCAATCATGTGCTACTTTTGGACAATGAATTTTCCTAATTGGGAATTTTGCTCTTTTAAGAAGAGTGAAAACTAAATCATGCAACCATTCACTGAGCACTCAAAATGATGAGTTCTCACCTCCACATCCTCAGGAAGGGAAGACGCAGCTGAGAGGTAGGAAAGAGATGGAGGGAGCACATGGAGTCACTTAGCCTGGATGGTGTGGTGAGAAATGTTCACAGTGCCCCCGGGGGAAGGGGAGGCAGAAGCATTTGATAGATGCTCTCTGGGTTTTGACACATTCCTTCTTTGCCAAAGCAGGATCTCAGAAAAGGATGGCTGTGTGGGATACCTAGAAACAGGACACTGGGGACTACTGCTAGAGACACAGTTGGGGATTCTTTCTGACACTGCCTTGAGAGCTCAGCAACCATAAGGCCGTCAACCATTCTTAGAGAGATTGAAAGCTCTGGGTCTTTCCTTTGTTCTTCGGGCACTGGGTGAGCCCCATAGATCCTCACATCGTGGCCCTGTCCTGTGGTGCGGAGAGGCCCTATAGAATGGACATTTCTCATCATCATTTAGATTGAAACATGAAGCAATGTGATTTTGGTGAAGAAAATGACATTTGTTACCTATTTAAATTGTTTTTTTTTACATGTTTGTGTTTCAGGGGGCATGGTAGTGCAGCTGTTGGGGAAATCTGGAAACACCTTGAAGGAATCCATTCTCTTGTTCCACCATGTGGGTTCCAGGGACCAAACTTATTTGTAAGGCTTGGCAGCAAGCGCCTGTACCTCCTAAGCCTTCTTGCTGGCCTAGAGATGGCATTTCTCAGACCCAGGTGTGACAGAGTTAAACCCATGCCTGCTGCATCTTCGAGTCATTCTGAGCCCTTTGCAGTTCCAGGCATACATCCGTATTCTTCTTACTCATGGGAAATAGGAAGCAATGAGGACAGTGAGGAGGAAGGTCTGGCCCTTTCCTGAATCTTCTTCCACATCATGTTCCTCATGTCTTCTTCTCAACCTCAAGTATAATGAATACTAATTATAATGGAAAAACAATGGTCTATCACAGAAATTGCAACTATTAATAACAAAGAAGGAATTAACTGTGTTCTACTAAGATTTGAATTGAACACTTATAATCTTAAAGAAGGAGTTACAAGTGATGTTTTGGCAGCAAAAACCCTTCTTGGAGAAAGTTTATCCTGGCCTGTGTACGCAGACACTCCTGACACACCATGTACTCTGGAACATGGCACCAGGGTCCCTTTTCTGCATATCACAGACATTTTCAGAAATATACTACTCTAACCCAAAGAACAGATACTGTGGGTAGAGGTGTGGGGATGGAACTCTGGACGTACCATCGCAGGCCAGAGGCAAGGTTATTTTAGGTAGAAGAGCCTTTCCTTCCTTGTCCTGTTATTAGAGCAAATTGTTCCGAGAACAGGCCTTGTCTGCAGGTTTGACTAATATCCCACTGGCACACAGAGAAATTTTAGTATTTTGTCCATTTATTCATCTCTCAGTGAAAAGGACATCATAATATGCTCATTATCCTTGGATATGGAAGGCCAAGGAACTAGAACCGTCATCATTTAGCTTGACTCTCTCGGCACTCCACGTTCCCAGGTTTCATTTATTACTTTATAAATAATCTAATTTCTTCCTATTCTGTGACAGTTTCATCCTAGACTCAGGACACCGCAGAAAGAAAGCTGACTAGCTACCTTCCCTTAAGAAAGTTGTATGGTAGGAAGGAGCCAGAGACAATGGACAAACACGTAAAAATACTTTGAGATGTGAATTGTGTGAGTTGTAACAAAACATGGGCTTTGTTGCTGTCTGGGTTAGCTTGATTTTGTGCTGACGGTGCCCTGATGGGTCTGGGCATCCGCACTCTTGGAAGCAATAGGCTTAGAGCACTGTGTTAAAAGATGCCTTGTTTGAGGCTTGTGCCACCTTCATGTAAACCCAACTACATTCCAGGCACAAGAAGTGAGATCAGGAACTCCCAGCCAGCCTGGGATCTATCCTGAGACCCAGTCTTACAACAAAGCCCAAAACAAAGAACAAAAAGTATTTTAATACAAAAGGGAAAAAATGTTCAAAATGAAAATTAGAAGGACTTCTTAGCTTAGTAGATATATCTGAGAATTCCTCATTTTTGTGGTGGATTTGAGGGACAGAAAGATACAGTCTCCATGGTTAGATTACATATGTATATATTCTGTCTCTCTCTTTATCTTGGCGAATGGTCATTACTTAGTTGGCCCGTGGGCAATACTTAGTGTCTTTTCTGCTTCTCCTCCAGAACATGACAATTCAAACTCATCAAAATACTTCATTTTAAACATTGTGTTCATTTACCATAACATTTAATCTCTTCCTTCTGCAGCAAAGTTGTCCTTTCTTTCTTAGCTGCTCACCACCTGTCCCCTCTCCCACAGCACACTGATGTCTGGCTTTGGCCCCAGTACTTTTTTTTAAATTCTCAAGGTCTCTACTGGCCTCTGCATTGCCGATCTGGGGCTAGTCTCTATCCAAAGACAGACACTCAGCTGTGCAGCGCCTCTCTTCTTCAGCAGTGTCCAGCAGTCTTTCCTCTCAGGGAGTCTCACTCCTTCCATACTCAGAGCCTCCTGACTCCAACTTCTACCCATAACTTTTTCATGTAACACATGATAGGCTCAGGTACTGTGACTTACTCTCCATAGAGGTTAGGGCAGAGACCAAGTTTGGTAATTAGATGACACGCTTGGACTTTCTCTTTCCTGATTTTTCATCCCAAAGCTGAGGTCTGCCTCTTACTTATGAAGACACAGCACTCTCCCTAGCAAGGATTGGATCAGCCACAGGCAGGTTACACTCATTCTACTTTAAGTACTTAAGTAACCTCTGGAAGGAAAGAGCCAGGGAGATTTATAGTGAACATTTCAAGCTGGGTGTAGAATGCAGCCCCGACAGGCTCTCTTACTGTGTGCAGACCCACTTGAAACGTGCTGTTCTAGGTTAGCTTTCTCTCTAGAGGCGGCACTGGAGCTGAGCTTCAGGCTTTGAGCAAACTCAAAAGAAGGGTTGATGGGGCTCCCTCACAATCAGTAGTTGGTTAGGAATTCCCAAGACTCTAGAAGTTGACCACTGGAGCAAGAGAGCATTTGCCAATATAAATGTTGCTCTGATAGGATGGAGAGATGGCTCCGTGGTGAGGAGCACTTGACTGCTCTTCCAGAGGTCTTGAGTTCAATTCCCAGTAACCGCTTGGTGGCTCATCAGTGTTGCCCTGAAACACAGAGAGAAGCAAGGAAGACTGGAAGCAGTTGAAATTTCCCATGAATCTCGGTTTTCGAACTGTTATTTTAGAAACTCATCAAAGACTAGAATATTGAGAAAGGCCAACCATCCTCATGAGGACTCTCCCAAGGCCATGGCAGTCTGAAGCCCAGGTGGTTTACAATCAACCTCACCCTACCTGGACATGGAAAGTAGCATCTCATGAGACATAACTGAGTACTGCCATTCTTGCAGAAGTGTTCACTGTTTCAAGAACAAAGAGAATCCAGCAATGGTGTCTCTTGGTATTGAGACACCTTCAATCAGATGATGACCAGTTGCATGCACACTTGACTAACGGGGTGGGCGGCTTTGTTTTCTTACTGGGGTATCCATAGGGACTAGGCTAGGGAGGCATTCTGTAATTCTCATTAATAAATGACTACTCTTAATTAATTAATGACTACTCTTCTATTGATCTGCCGCCTGATGATTTTAATTTAAGTTCAGCACATTCCTTGTAGAATTGCAGACAAAGCGGTATGCAGTGTCAAGATGGTACAGCATACCTTCTCCTCAGGATCTCTATCATCTGAGTGATAATTCAAAGGCTGTGAAAAGACAATTGGTAGAAGACAGTGAAATTTACGGCAAAACCTTTGCAGAAACTTGCTAAGTGCTCTCTTAGGATGTCTTCCAAAAAGCCAGGGCTGATGTGGAATGTCACTTCATCTGGATCCGATTCACCTGGAGAACAGACATCTGTCTTTTGTTTACAGAGAGAAAGACAATTTGAACTATGGCTCAGACCCAATACCTTGGAATCAGACTCAGCTAACAGCATAAAGGTCGCTAGAGGAACAGGGGAGTCGGTGGGGTTGGTGGACTGGGCTGCAGTCTGTACCTCAAGATTCTGGGCTCACTTTTTTAGCTCTTACTAGCATTATAGCTTTGGGCCATTGCTGTTTTAACCTCTTAGTATTCTGGTTCTTCTATATGTAAATTACCATTTCTTCCAAGGATGTCAGAGTGAGAATGTCTGCCTCGGATTTTAGAAATTCAGAGTTGGTGTTTATAGCTATTTTTTTCTTTTTTCTTTCCTTTTCCTTTCTTTTCTTTCTTTCTTTTTTTCTGTAAATTGAAAACCTTATGCAATAAAATGGCAAATTCTACATCCAAAAGTCAAACAGAAAAGATTCTTTATACTCTATTTTTTTTAAAGTGATACCAATGCAAGACTTTGAACTTTCTCTTTCAGTTTCTTTTTTTCTTCTGTGTTTTCATTGTACACAATACTGTATTACATAAACCCAAATGAGAGGAAGTGGGCACTATTTGTCTTCTTGAGAATGACATAAACACAAACTCTCAAAGAAAGAAGGATACAGATTTCAGTGTCTCAAAACCAAGAAGACTGGCCCACCCTCTTTAAATGCGATGTCACCCAGAAGTCAGCTTCCACTGATTCAGCCATGACAAGAGAGATCAATAACCAGTCAGCACCAGCAGTGCTAGGATTTAAATTTGACCTTGATTTGAGATGATCACATCCAAGTAACGGCATCACCAAAGTCATATTTACACGAGGTCTTGAGATACGCTCTGGATGTCAGGAACTAGTTCATGTTGAGCTTTCAGCTCCATTTCCTGAGGACTCATCAGAGCTATAGGTGGGAATACAGTGCTCCCCGAGGCAGCAATGGAAAGGCAGACATGGACTTTTGCACTCCGTGGTTTGTACAGTAGGGAACCATTCTCACAGTAGAATAGACACCCCTTGACAATTTTCTCTCTCTTCCAGAGAGAAGATATTTCATAGACCAGCTGGGAAACTCCTAGTGCATTGTTTCATTTTTTATCTGGTTTCCTGTGTGCCCATTAGGAGTCTGTACTTGTAGTTATACTTAATACATACATTCAGGCATGTGCTAAATCCTCATAAACTGTACACATCAGATATGTTGAGTACTTTGGCAGTTGAGATTCACTATGTAATTAGTTAGATTGATCCTGAAACTATATTTATTATTATTGAAATATAAAATATGAAAACTATATTTTTATTGTTGATATTGTGAGATTATCTGATCATCTAAGACTTTGTTTTCAGCAAATCAAAACACTGATTCTCATGAAGGCTTTGGGGAAAAAAATCAATGATATAGCGTTGCTTATTTCATTTCGGCTTTGTGAAGATGTACAGCCGTGTTGGAGATCCATGTGGCTTTTCCCATCAAATACTAATCTAGAACCTTCTGAATGCCAGTCACTGAACGTGTGGGAACTGTGACAGACAGGATTCTCTACCTGCAGTTCTTGCTCTGTTCTTTTCTTCGTTTCCAGTTTTACATCAAAGAGTTACCCAGTTCTCAATTCCCACTGTTAAGGATACCAGGGTCACATGATCAAGGAATACATACTTCAGGGGACTGTAAACAGGCAGCCATCCCTGCGACTGGAATGCACACTAGATTTGATGATTTTAGTGTCTACTATTCTAAAACTGCACTGTCCTTTCCAAAAAATAGCATTTTTCTCTGTCTAGAGAAATATACTTGATCACTATATTTGTACAGTTCGGAGTAAAACAAGCTAAAAATTGTCCTTAGCCTTTTTACTAGGTATAATTATAGTAGTTGACCTTGATCTATGACAAATTACGATATGGTATTTAACGCTAACTGGTGCCTTTTTCACTTGAAGTGTCTTGGACTTTTCCCCAGGGTGTTGAGTTTTTTTGTGTGGTGTGCATTTTTAGTGACAGTAACGGTATTCTTTACTACGGAGTTACCAAATTGATTTAGGCAGCCCCTGTGTTTGATATAATTGCTACCTTATGGTTTCCTCATCTTAAACAAGGATGGTATAAATAGCCTTAAAGTGAGACTTGTCTGTATTAATATTAATTTCCTTAGCATGAAGTCCAAGAAATCAGATTTTTGAGTTAAAGGTTCTATAGTTTAAAGAATCCCCGATGCACAGAAGCACACATGAACATTTATCTGTAACTGCTTTGTTGAAGTTTCTTTTTTAGTGACCTTTCTTGATAGTATTTCTGACTTTTTTTTTTTTTGGTTTTTTGAGACAGGGTTTCTTTGTATTTCTGGCTTTCTATCTGAAATTTATTATATATTGTAGTTTTCAAGTAGTCAAATAGTTGTTGAAATTTAAAGAAGAAGAAAAAGGGAATATCATGATTATAGCAAAAAGTAGTCAAATGTAACTGTCCACTGTCAGTAACAAAATGATAGAAAATATTATTAGTCAATAAATAGGGTTCATGTTTCCTGTGCCCAAACAGACCCTTATACTTTAACTGGCCTTTTGTTAAGGCAAGCAAATATATTTCAAATGCAGGGCATCGGGCCTCTGCTCCTGTATTCCAGAGCGCATCAATTGCCTGTTTTTTTACGGGAACTGTCTCTGAGCTGCACACAGTAGCATTTTAAGAGGGAACTGTTTGTTCAGTCAATAATACACTGCTTTCACATTGTTTGCAATCGCTTAGAAAAACATCTTCCCATTTTGGGCATTTTCCCCAAATAAACTGTGCGCTTGTTGGGGCTGAGTGCTCTATTGTTTCTGAACACACAAACCTCTTGTGGGAAGCCCGCTGGTAAATTGTAACCTGGCTGTCTCCAGCAAGCACTGTTTGGGTTACTTCTAGGTAATTCTTCTGTAAGCATTCCCGAATCCAAAGAGAAAATGGTGACAAATGACTGCAAGGGGACCTGGAAGCAAATCTGCCAAATTATCAAAGGACTTTTTATTATTTATTAAAATTTTCCTCTCTCCTAGGTTTAAAACAATAAAGAAACGTATTCTGATCCCGCCCCCTTTCTTTTCCAGCGCTCTGTGGAGGGGGTGACAGCTTCCTGTGTACCACTGGGCTCTGCGTCCCCAAGAAGCTTCAGTGTAACGGCTACAATGACTGTGATGACTGGAGTGACGAGGCGCATTGCAGTAGGTGACAGGCCCTGTGGGGCTCGTCTGGATGGGAAGGGATTCTACTGAGTAGCCTAGACACCTAAGCCACTGCCCTGTCGGATACTGACAGCCAGCAGAGCCATTAGCAGACAGCCATTGGTTTGCCATTCTTAAGTGAGCCAATAGGTTTGCCTCTCCCAGAGCCGCCATGCTGGGTTTGCACCCTGCTCAAAGGTTTGGCTTTATAAGTATCCCTGGAGCTAGATGCCCAAAGGAACAGCTCAGAGAGTAAACTGTTTTTCTGTGGAGCAATGCTATCATTGGAGGAGGGGTTGAGTTTATTTTCTTTGGGTGAGGAATTTTGATTTTGTTTTGAAAACTTTATGAGTATAATGGTCAATTGTTTAAAGGAGTTTTTTTTTTAAAGGAAACCTTTTTATATTAATGATTCTTTACATTCATGGCTCAGCAGAGCCAAAGCTTCTTGATGGTTTATGTTTCTCCTTAGCTGGAGAGATTGTGGTGCTAATAGTTTTAAGCCCTCTGCATAATCACCCTTCTACTGCTTGATTTCATTTATTTGGCCATTTTGACTGAATAAGCCCGTGGTTTGTCCAAAATTAATTCCAATTTCAGGTCATTTTGCACTTCCCAAGCAGAAGGGAAACACTAACCTTACACGACATACACTACATCTTCTATGCTCAAACCAGAGCTGAGCCACTGTGCTCTGGCTGCTGTTACAGATGTACAATTAATCACAGTCAGCACAGGTAGAGAGCTGTGTTTCCATCCTGGGAGACTCACCCAGCCTTGGAGAGAGATTGAGATTGCTGCCTCAGTTGAGAGAGTCCTGTTTACCAGGTACCAACTCTTTTCCTGTGAGGAGGACTATGAGGCCCGTTTGCTGGAATTTTGGGCAGGTGGCATATCGTAGTATCAGAGGGCTGTTCACCAAAATGTGGTTTCACAGTACATGAGCTTTAAAAAAAAAATGGCTGAGTGAAACAAAATGAATAGATGGTTAGATGTCAACTTCTTAGAGAGTCTCAACGCATGCTGGTATTTTAAAGGTTTGAGAGATGGCTCAGTTTAAATTAATACTGTTTCATGCTTTAGGTCTTCATCCTTTTTCTCCTGTGAACGCTCACCCTTATTTATTTGTACATTTATTTATTTTGTATATTACGTAGCAGTTGGTTGAAATTAAGTTATGCTACATATATTTTGAAACCTTATTTTTTAGTAAGGATTTTCTTATAGTTTACAACATGGAATTTTCTCTTCAGGAAAACCAAGGCATGCAAATTCACAGGTAAATCATCTTTTATAGCCTATGTAGTTACACTGAGGACTATCACTGTTACATTAGCAGATTATACTATTCAAAATGACCACAGGAAGGAATTCTGAAAGGTTCAATTGGGTTATGTCCGTCTGATGCAGATGCAGTAAGCTCTTCCTGTCTCCTGCTGTGGCCAGCACAGGGGCATTATTCAGGGCCAACACGTGCCTTGAGTCCTGTGCGGCCAGCACTGGCTTCATCATTCTCTTCTCTCTGGTGCTGGGCATCGATTATCAACACTATTAGCGCTTCACGCTAAGGTCTAAGACATAATCTGAAGGAGTGAATTTTCCTAGTTACCAGCTTGCTCTTCTGGAAGGTGTATAGCGATGTCTTGGGAACTGTTTATTAAAGAAGATGGCTACTAGCTGGCATGATATTCATACCTCAAAATGACATGAGCTGGCCCATTGAGAAAATATATCCCATTAGCAAATGTCTCTAGGAAACCCCATAGCGAAACATATAAAACTTGGCATGCTATTGTTTCTGACCATCGGAGGGCATCTCTGGAGCCTCAACGTTTGACGTGTGCAGCATTTCAACATGAGTGTCTTGCGACTGGCCTCTACTCTCCTGCTGTTTCTGCTCTGCTGTGAGAACCATGTGTGTCTGAAGTAGGGCTTGTGTGCAAGTCAGAGTGTTATCACAGCCCCAGGTACTGAGGAGGAGAGAACCTTGGCTGAACACTTCCTAGGGGAAGCAAGAGAAAATACCCAGCTCCTATATCCACAATGGCCAGAAAAGACATGAAGCTAAACTCCTACTCTGCACTTGTTTTCTTTAAAAGGCAAGTTAGGTGGTTTGTGGAGTTTCTTGCATCGTTCAACTCAGTGGAAGCAGGGAAAAGGACTTACCTGTGGTAAATTGTTCATCAGCAGTGCTAGAAGTGTTTACCTTCAGGATTTAATTAAACTGTCAGCTCTGGCGGAACTATGTACTCCTTTCTTTTGTTCAAAGGCAGCAGAGGCTTGGCGTAGTGAAAACATTTACCAGTGTGGATTTGCCGTTATTTGTGAAAGGTTCCAAATTTAACACGTTTTCTGTCACATGTGCTGCTTCTGAAGTGGCTTTATCCATACACGTTCAGATTTGGTGAATTCCATGATGGTTTCATGAGTCATATGACAAGAGAATGTTTAGTTCTGGTTGCTCTAGCATGCTCTGGGTGGTAACTGACCATCACAGTGTCGTTGTGAGTACCCCTGACTGCTTACTGCTTTCCTTCTCCACTAATTTGGTCTATGTGTCAGCTATTCTTCAGGATTTATTGAATGACTATTCCCAACCTCTTGGAGCAATCTTAGTTTCACAACAGAAAGGTTTTTATAAAAATGAGAAAAACATTTTTTTTCATTCTGCTATTCAAGGCAGGCTGAGTCTGTAACCTGGGCTTCCCTCCGCATGTGCTGACTGCATTAGCATCTCCAGGAAGCAACCCCTCTTCCTAAAGTGCTACTCATATGCTTGGCCTGGAGATGAGTTTAGGTGGAAGTGCTTTTGCACAGTTGCCAGGATAATCTGATTCTAGACTCTGGACCAGAAGGTAGCTCATCTCTTTTGATGCTAATGTGCTATAGACTTTTGACTGTGTAAGCATCTCCAAGAACAGTTGAAGCTGGGGCTGCTAATACTGCCACACAGTGGGTGTTTATAGGTATATATTGCTTAAAAGCCCCAAAGCATAGAGGAGATGGCTTAGCAGTAGAGAGTACTCACTGTTCTTGGAGAGGACCCAGATTTCATTCCCATCATGCACATGGCTTACAACCACCCATCACTTCAGTTCCAGGGGATTTCATGCCCTTTTCTGAGTTCCAAGGCACCATACATGCATGTGGTACACAGACATACATGTAAACGGACCACTCACACCCATAAAATAAAAAAAGTGAATCTAAAAACAAAAACAAGTCCCAAAGAAAATAGTTCACATACTTCAAAAAGTTCAAAAAGTTCTCCCATCCAAAAACTAATCAGGACTGATTCTGCTAGCTTCCAAGATCAGATGAGCTTGGGCTCGTTCACAGTGTGTGACTTTATACTTTTTGGCACATGAAATCAGCCAAATACTTTTGGAAACCATTTGTTCTGAACTTTGGGGTAAAATGGGTGAACTTGGTTTTGTTTGTTTGATTTTGTTGTTTTTGTTTTTGATGACAGTGGTTACCTAATTGTAAGGAGTGCCATGCAATATGGCGGTCAGTATTGCATGCGCTTGACTCTGGCTGTCTAGTTTCCTATATTTCTATTCTCACCATTCCTGTTTCTGTAAGCTTGGCCACAACTCTTCCTCTCTTTGCCTCCATTTCTTCATGAGCCAAGTGGAAATAAGACTGTCTCAAGAACTGAGTTGTTGGATATAAAACCTATATGGGCGTGGCACAAACCCCCAAGAACACTGAGGTTTATGGCTATGGTGGTGCTTGTCAGTAAAGTTACGTTAGTCTTTGCCACCTCCAATGTGACATTCGTGACTGAGACACATACCCTAGAGGAACAGTTTAAAAGGAGGGAGGATCTTATTTCTATGTGGTGTGTTGGGGGAGAGGGAGTTGGGCTTTGTTTGGGTGTTGGTTTCTTTGTCTCAGAGGTGATAGCATAAGATTGGCTGCTGGTGTCTTTCTGGGCCTGAGGTGAGGCAGAATAGCAAGGAGGAAGAGCGAGATGGAAACCAATGGCTCCCCTCATGGTGGCCAAGGAGATAGTGAAGTAAGTACCCACCATGTCTCTCCTAAACTCTTTTTTAGAAATCTTTTTCTCTAAAATAAGGATGGAAGTAAATACTAGAAATGCTCCATCTGGTTAATAAAAGTGTCTCATTTGGCAAGTAATGAAAGAGCTTCAAATGTCTGCAAAAATTCTAGTATAGTAGCTCTGGGAAAATGCTGACTTAGCCAAATGATTGCAGATTCTCAAATTTTATCTATCTGTAAACCCAGTAGTAGACACATTTTGTAGAAACCCAGTGAGTAGATACATTATATTTTGATTGCTTTTAGTATAGATTTTTTTAAGTCTGATCAGAGGAGTAATGCACAAACATAGAGAACATTAAACCTTCTTTTTCCTTTTTTTGTTAATTAAATTGCTTCCAACATTTCTTTCACATATGAAATGCAGTCTAATTACCCTCATCTTCTGCCCTTGTCAATCCCACCCCCACAAGTACCCCTTTCACAAGTACCCCTTTCACATTGACTCTTTGCTTTGCTTCGTGACATGTAAGAATGTAATTTCAAGTCTCAGCTTGAAGTTAAAATTAAAAGACCCTTAAGTTTGAGCTTCGGTTCAAAAGTTAACTGCCCCAGGACACATCTTGGGAGAAGCACATTCCAAAGACACATTCCAGAGGAAAGGCCCAAGATAAGGGATAATTAGGAAGCTGGGCCCTTAACACAGAACACCTAGGTAAACAGAAGCCACTTAAGCTAATCCTCATTGTTGTAAAGATAAGGTGCAAATTGGAGTTACTTAGAAACTGGGCCTGGGAATGGCTGTTTGAAATCCTTTATAGTTATTGTTTAAGAAGTAATGAACTGTCCTTGTGAACTCTGTAAAAATGGTATATAAGCTACTTTTAGCTGCAGCTCAGGGCCCTTCTTACCTGCACGTAGGGGAGCCCCAGTACACTGGTTATCATCTTATCATCCATACACCTTATGTTATTGCATCAAATCTGCTGTCCGTGGGTATTTCTGGGGGAACTTGTCCACTGGTTTGGATCCTTAGGTCCAACAGACACACTAAGTTGAACTGGTGGCATCTGTGTGACTACGGGTTTGGCACTATCCATAGGAGTTTGGCGAAGTCACCATTGGAACACAACTGAAGACAATGACTTCTACCCTTCCAGAACCTTCCAGTAGTCACTCTTTCATCAGGGACTGTTGGAACCCCATGATCTTCTCCCTCATTCATGACTGATTGTTGACAGGCCCAGTGCAGGCAGTTGATGTGATTTGAAGACTACGGTTGCTGTACCAAACCTAGAAAGGAGTGTTTATAGTCTTCCTCAGATACCGTTAAACCTTAATGATTCAGTGTCTAAACATGACATTTCAAATAAGGAGTGTAATAAAAACCAAACAAGATAGTATAAATGCAGTGACATAAACTTTATACTTACAAAACAGTGTCACTTTGAACAAGGGTATGGAGAGGGGCTGGTGGGAAAAGTAGGGTTTAAGCTAGGCATGTAGCCTGTGTTTATGTTCTAGAACAGTGGTTCTCAAACATGTAGGTGGCGTATTGCAATATGTGAAGACATTGTCACTGCTACAGCTTCGCACATGATGGCAGAGCTACCCGTGTTGAGTGGTTTTCAATCAAGGCCACTGCTAAACAGTCACTCCTGCGCAACCATGAACTACTCCATCTGAAGTGCCAGTAGGATGGCAGGGACGGACCCCCTTCCAGGTGTAGTCAGTGAGAGAAAAAAAAACAGGTATTCACCAAAGCCAGCTTCTTCTTACAGGTCTGTTAAGGGGCTGGGCAGTGCCATGGTAAGTCTTTTAACCTCTCTGGTCATCTCACAGTGAGACGATTGTGTGATTTAACCTTTACTCTCTAAGATTCTATGAATGTAAACTAAGCTTCCCCACTTGCTTCTCCAATTGAGGCAAATCGACTTGAGTTTTATAGAATGGGGCACTGGGCAAACCAAGGAAATCCTTGCTAAAAAGGCTTTCTGTTTCTTAGCATTCGGTTTTAATTTAATGATAATTTTGAGGGACAAAGGTCTGTAGTGTATTTATCAGATGCCAACCTGAAGTAAATATTTACATGAAAGAACTTCAGAAGAAACATTTTTCCATCAAGTTCCTTGTTATTAGTAATAACAATGATGATGAAGAACTGGAGGTACAAAAACACCTCATTTAAGTCAGGGCAAAAATTATGCTTGAACTAAGCCAGAAAACAGCACCAAGCACCTTTTGAAAATTACGGTTTCTTAGCCCCAAATTACGATGACCACATCTCCTTTCAGCACAAATAAACATTTACTCAAATAAAAGGAGCCACTGTGATCTTTTCTGTTTGCTGTGGGCTCCTGGCTGCCTGTGCTGTTGATTTGGGTTCTGAGTGTTTACTGATCCCCAGGGCAGTAGGAAGTAACAGGCCATTTTCTAAGTGCAGCTTAATTTGGTATCTAACTTCTGAAAAGGACCTTCTCACCAGGGGGTCCTGATTATGGAAGCTGAGTTTGCAACTATGTGAATCTTTTTTTTTTTAAGCCTACGTTCTCTCCATTTCTGAAGTAGTTTAGCCAACACAAAGCTAATCTTAAAAAATCTCTTATGAAGTGTTTTTTTATGGATTACCAAAGATCCAGAAATGGGGTTCAAGGAGGACACAGAAACTTCTGGAAATTTTTGGTGTGCTCTTAGGTCAATCAGATTCTAAATGGAGTATTTGATTCCCTAATGTTCCTACCATCAGAAAAACAAAAACATGCTGCTAGAAAGGAATTTTATTTATGATTTCCAAATTTCCCCTCTCCTCTCCGAGGGATGCATGGATTCATACACTTGATTGTTAAATCGGAAAGCTTACTTCTCTGGCTAAGGCATGTTTTTCCAAATTAATTCAAGACTTCCGAAGAACAATTGATTAAAACAAAAGAAATGTGAAAAGACCCTTTAAACGTTTTCAAAGAACTACACACATCTCAGGGCCCACTCCCTAAGGTGCACTGTGGATATCAAAGGCAAGGTCATAACATCCTGGGCTCAGCTGTCCTACAGCTCACTCAGCAGAGAGGTGTAGTGTGGATAGAGGATAACCTCTGTCACAAAGGACAAAACAGGACTGTTCCTAGAAGACCGGCACCTCTTCTTAGTTCTTGCGTTTTCCTTTATTATTCCATCCTGGTTTGAAAATTATTCAGGCTGGGAGAAGTGCCATGATCCTCAAGGCCCATATTACTCTTGAAATGAGGCAATTCTAAAAGTTAAGATGTTTCCTCACCTGAGAAAAGTTTCTTGAAATAGATGTGTATGAACTATTTAACCAATGAATGGTGAAGAATTCTCATTTTCAGTTGACATAGGAGTGGTATATACTTATGAGTATGTGTGCTAGCTCAATAATGTATGTACTATATAATGATCAACGCTTCTATTTGATACCACTTCAGAATGCTTATTCTTCATCTTCTTTATGGTTATCAGAGACTATAGTTACCCTCTTGAACTTTAGAACACCAGGACTTGGAGAGAGGTTGGAAAACAGGTGGCAAAGACTTTGGAGAACAATTATTGTTATTGAGCTTAGCTTGTGATACTAAAGATATGCTCTCCACATCCTGTATGAGGTGCAGAATTCTAGTCAATCATGTGGCGTTCAAAGGACTTGGGGGCTGAGCACTGAATCTCTAGTCTTCATCAGGCCCCGTGTCTCACCTCTTCCATTTGTTGTTGTATTTCCTTCACTTTAAACATGCTAAATTTACCATTGTATCCACTCCTCTGAGATCGTGTTCAATGATCACGGCCCTTCTCAACAACCTGAAGAAACCTAATTTTGTTCTTTTATTTTTAACTATAAATGGGGGAAAACTTTCCCATAATAACCTAATTTTACATTGAATTTAGTTTTAGTAAAAAAAAAAAAAAGATAATACATGTCTGAAACTCAGTTATTAAACATGGGATAAAATGTTTCCCAGAGGTTGAGGTATAATGTATATACTTTAAATTTCTCCCACTGGAATCTAATGAATTTACATACATGTATAACCATCATCACAATTCAGTCATCAAGTTCTTCAGTTTGTTCCAATCTTCCCTCCCACCCATCTACTGTCAACACCCACTCTTAACCTCCCAGACACTGAAAACCACTGCTCTGAAATCCATCTTTATAAATGTGGCATCTTCTGGGAATTCTATAGATGGGTCATATAGTATACTTTGATTATGTTTTCTTTCACTGGGCATCACGTTGTGAAGCTAATCAATTTAGTCACATATATCAGGCATTTGGTCTCTAATCTCTGGATAGTGTTCCATTGCAATCATGTACTACTCTATTTTGTTGTCTGTTCATCAGTTGGTGAACATTTAGACTCCTGCCAGTTCTGGGCTGTAATGAATAAGGCTGCTGTGAGTATCCACATGAAAGTCTTAGTATGAATCATGTTTAAATGGTCTTGAACAAAATCTCAAGAATAGAAAACATAAGTTAGTTGTATGACAATGTTGAAGTTTCTTCATAAGAAGGTACCAAACATTTTCAATAATGGAGTCCTTTTACATCTTCTCCAGCGATGTGTGGAAGTTTCTATTTTACAAAATCTTTACCATTACTTGGATTTCCAGTTTGCTTGCCTGGTTATAGGCATTGAATATATAGCACACTCCTTTTGTGGTTGCAGTTTGCCTTTCTTTGACACCTAGGAATGTTGGGCACCTTTAATGTACTTAGCCACTTGTTTATATGCAAAAAGCTTTTAATAGATATACTATTACAGTGTGTATGTGTGTGTGTGTGTTTGTGTGTGTATTCATGCTGCATGTGAAACCTAAGTATGTTTTACAGCTACTTTTCCACAATTTTGCTTGTCTTTCCATCTTGCCAGTGATATCTTTAAATAGCTTATACTTTTGAAGTTTTATCTAAGGATTATTTACCTACTTCAAGTCACAAAGACTTTCCCCTTATTTTTTTTTTAGAAGTTTTATAATATTTACTCATTCATTTAGGTATGTGATTTATTTTGAGTTAATGTATACATATGGTTTGAGGTGGTGGTCAGAGTTCATAATTTCTACATTGACATCTGATATTCCAGTGCTAGGTTTGACACAAGTGCCCCTTTTCTCTTTGAACTGGCTTGGGATCTTTCACATTTCATTTTTGTTAAACTATCCTCCAAAACATTATTACTATTTTATTCCAGTTTCAGACACCAATCTGTGTAATGGGATATTTTTCCCGCAAGTTGAAAAAATGTAATGGGATATTTTTCCCGCAAGTTGGTGGGAGGAATAAGGAGAGGAAGAGGAGGAGTAAGGAGAGGAAGAGGAGAAGGAAGAGGAGGAGCTATGGGAGAGAGGACAGAGAGGGAACTTGGAAGCAGATGTATGCATGTCTCTAGTAGTCAAAGGTAGTTAGTATATCTAGGTTGAGTATTGGGTTACACCTCTTATTGTGTGGGCATATTGTTATTGAGCATTACCAAACATATAAAGCCTTCGATTAATATTTAAGCATTAGAGTCTCATTTTCCTACCAGGCCCACACGGATGGTGGGATGATTTGGGCACTGTCCAGCCTTGCGGTGACAGCATGGAAGATTGGCAGAGCCATCTCCCATGCTGACGTCTCGTGGGTGGTAGGGCTACTGTTTCTGGCTGGTCATTTCTAGTTGCAGTGCACGGCTGAGCTAGGCGGAGCTGCTGCAACTTAGATAGTTGGCTTGACCAGTGGCCGTTTTTAAATAATTACTTCAACAAATCTAGAGACTTATAGAATTGGATGTCAGAACTAATATTAGAGTTCTAGACTACCCAAGGACAAATCTTGTGTTCCTAATAATACTGATAAGTTGTCAACAAAAGAATTAGCTTTTATCTCAAAGTAGCACAAGAAATGTTTTGTCCTGTAGTCAAATATCCAGAAACCCAGATTCAACTTTACTGAAGTTGTATGTTCCATAATGGTAGCAGTTCCATGAAGCTTTATAGTAACAAAACAATAAAAATTTAAGTCAAGACAATTCAAATACGTCGGTGGTAACATCAGACAGGTGGGTTACAGAAAAGATGGGAAATTTCAGCTATAGGTCTTAGATGCTAACTGACAGCATTTGGATGGTAGAAACTCAGTCTACTTGAACATTTCAAATGACTTACCTAGTGGCCACCAAGATGCTAGGTCACAAGAAGAAGAAGGTAATAAGTATCAAGTAATGATGATAAAGGTGGCCCAAGATAGCCTGGCTCTGGGCTTTCAACATTCAACTTCCCCACATCACTGAAGTCTAATCAGACACTCTTTCTAGTCACAGCTTTGTTCCAGAAATTCTCGCTCACAACATCCTTTCCATGCGTGCATTTTATTTCCACATTAAATGTAGGCTTCCTACATGTCACCTACACTCATTTTTCCACCATGATCTTGGGGACATGCTTACTTACTTGAGGATGGTGGTGTAAAACACCCACTGACAGAGGCAATGGTATTTGTGTGGAAAGAAGTGTCAACTCTACAATGCAGATAGATGGCCTATGGTCCCACTGCATTTACTCAGCCTAGACTTTCCCTGTAAAGATGTGTATAGAGAAGAACTACATTCCTTCCACCAAAGCCAGCCGTTCCAGGTAAACTTAGACTATGGTGTTCCAAGAAGGTCTTTTTTCTCATCTTTGATTGCTGAAGATCTTTCAGGCAACATAAGTAAAAGTCAGATAAAGACTTTTAGAGGAACACAAGAGTACTTGGCTTGGGACTTAGTGGCTTGGTCCAGGTTCTCAGTGACTCTGACAGCTGGTGACCTTCTCTTACTCCTTATCTATAAGACAATGGGCATGGGTCAGGTCAACATCAGAGTTTCCCTCCCATCCTAGCCTTTGTTCAGTTAGATACTTCTGTGTATCTACTCTGCTCTGATGACACATCTGTAGCTTCTCTTGTTTGCAGACTGCAGTGAGGACCTGTTTCACTGTGGCACAGGCAAGTGCCTCCACCACAGCCTCGTGTGTGATGGGTATGATGACTGTGGGGACCTGAGTGATGAGCAAAATTGTGGTAAGTAGCTTTGATTCCTTAAAGGATTTCATTAAAAACTACAGATATTTATGACTAAGAACTAATATTTGTCTGTTTCCTAAATAACGAGAAGGTTCAGTTACACAAGATTAAACAAAACAATAACAACAACAAACCTCTTCCTTTTTTAGAAAGAAGAGTGTGCCCAAACACTGCTCTCAGTTGTCCCTTATGGACCAGCATCCTATGTCTTGCCTAATAGTCACACACTAAGGGCGCATTAAGGAAATGCAGTGGGAAGATAATATGGTTGCCAAAGTGCTAGCGTTTTCCTGTGTTGTGTTCTGTTTCTCTTCTGGCTAGAGCTGTCTTGTGTTTGGATTTTGAGCTCCCGAGCAAGACTGTGCTCAGAGATAAATTACGAAGTACAGCATATGACCAGACTCCCACCCTCCAGAGCAGCTGACTTCCAAGCACTGTAGCGACTCCTTGCACAGTATGTCCACCAAGGATTAAGATGACAGATTGCTTTTATGTGCAAAGGATTCTTTCTTATCTTCCCAAGCACGAACCTTCCTTTGAAGGAGCATATTCAACTCTGCGTTATGTCTTTTGACTCTAAACCAGAAAAAAATAACTCTAACTGATTGATCTTTATAGTTTTGTGATTAGCTTTATATTTTATGCAATATATTGACAGTAGGACCTTAGTGGTGTGTACCAGAGAGCAGGCTTGAATGAAGGCAAATGTTGAACAGTGGTCAGCGTTAGAGACTCTCTAAAGGGATGCGAGGAAGAATTGGAGTATGAGGCAGAAGAAGTCTTGGAGTGCGAGATGGTCAGAAAATAGCCCCAAGCTGGGAAGTTTCCACAAGTATTATCTAACTTCCCCTCACCAACTCCATAAAATATTGAAAACTCTAGGTGTATAAGCCACTCACTAGTGAATCGATATATGTGGGACTGTATTTGGGGCAAAGGATATGAGACGATTGGAGTCTTATTTATCACAGAATCTAGTGTGAGGAACCCTCACAGTTCATGTTATCCACACCCCTCCATTTTCCAGTGAAGTAAGGGAAAGGAGAGGTCAGGAAAGTGCCACGGTAGGACCAGTTTAGAATCTGGGCGTGCTAGTGGGTAGTGTCCATGTATAAAAAAGAATTGTTAATATCAAAGGCCCCTGAAGATAAGCAATTGTCACAAAGTTTTCAAGATACCTTCGTTAAGTAGCAGAAATTATAATGTTTCTTTGGATCTGTCATTGCCTTGTTCACTGTCTTTGGTGAACCGAATCCGGGTGAGTCTGGTTCCCGCCCAAGCTCCTCTCTTATGGTCACTTCTTTTCTCCACACCATGCCTTCTATATTCTCTCCTTCATTTCTCTAAAATATGATTTATGGCCCATTGTTGCTTAGGAGCTTATGCCAAAGGCCATGTACATGAATACACAAGAAAGTTTATCATTTTTTCATCTGCTATTTTTAAATCCATACCTTTAATGGAGCTGTTATGTTTATGTTACAACACTCATCAAAATAAAGCAGTGTATAAACTATTCCCTTTAAGACAGGAAACTTGTCACTTAGTAAACTCAACCTCTTACCTGCCAAATTCCAGGAATGTGTGGATTGGGGCAGAGTATATATCCAGATGCAAAGAAATCATAAAAACAATAATAACGGTTTGCCTTTCTTGTTTAGCAGTTCTTTCAAACATGAGCTATAGATTAAGATAATCCAGTAGAAAACCTGGGCTTAGCATCAGGAGGGATGACATAAGAAGGCTCTCATCTTTCCAGCTTGCCAGAGAGATGTTGTAATTCTTAGGAACACAGTGGACTTGTTACAGACACATCAATCAGGCATCTGCATCTTGAAGCTCAAAGCTTGCTCTGTTCACTTGACTCAGGTTAAAAGTCATAGATTTATTTTTTTTCCTAAACAAGACATTCCATAATTAGACACCCGTCCTGGATAACAGATGACTCTTTGCCCTCACGGATGTGGACAGTGGGGCTCGACCTGGTAGAAGGTAGCATTTGAACTTAGCCAGATCTATCCGAGGAACATTAGCGATAAACTGGACCGAGAGTGTCTTCAGCTGGAACTGTGAGCAGCACAAGTCTAAGGGTTTCCCGTACATTTTCCCCTCTTCATGACTTTTCCTTTTCTCCAGATTGCAATCTCACAAAAGAGCATCGCTGTGGAGATGGGCGCTGCATTGCGGCTGAGTGGGTGTGTGATGGGGACCATGATTGTGTGGACAAGTCTGACGAGGTCAACTGCTGTGAGTCCCCCAAGATGTTTCCTTTTGCTTGTTTTTCTTTTTTCTTTTTCTGTTCAGACTGTACGTTGAAATCAAAGTCCATTATTTAAGCAGCACTCAGGGAGGATGGTTCTTGAGCCATCACTCTATCTGATTCTGTCTTCTGTCTGTGAGCAGCACACTCAAGAGGTGTGAGAACAGTAAGCTTATCGCTGCCACTTCAAGCCCCTTCCTCCAAAGTTCACAGTTAAATGAGCTGATCTGGTCCAGCAGTGTCTGCTTTTTCTCTGGCTACTCATGGATTCTTCACACTTCTGAGACTTTTCCTAGAGCAATTTTCTTTCCAGAAACCAAGCAGCCCCCACACCTTTCTCTGCAAATCATATATGAGCATCTCAGCCTCCAGGCATGCTCTCCGGAGCCATTTGTGACTGAACAGGGGAGGAGAGCCAGAGAGAAGGGAGTCTGTTATAATCCTATGGAACACAGAAAGTGTGTGAACATGATTATCATTTTATAGCAGGCTATGTTTCTAGATAAATGAGACCTTGTTTGCACATCAATCATGACAAGTATGATTGTTAACCATGTTTTTCCTCTTGGAAAACATACTATCCCCTTAGAGA
This sequence comes from Grammomys surdaster, assembly GCF_004785775.1. Taxonomy (NCBI): domain Eukaryota; kingdom Metazoa; phylum Chordata; class Mammalia; order Rodentia; family Muridae; genus Grammomys; species Grammomys surdaster. Next base: position 10,564,820 of record NW_021604791.1, read on the forward strand.
ACAGAAATGAAAAAAAAAAGTTAATACTGGCAGTTGCATGTTGAAATACTACAACAGACCCAAAATGATTAAAATGATGTGTCATATACATTTGAACTAAACTTTTAGTCCACTTAGTAGAAATGGTTGGCACACAGTTTCCCCGCAGTATCTGCATGGATTACAGGGCTCTGGGTGGATATCACCATCTGAGGATGCTCAAGCACCCTATGTGTGTAATCTCACTTCTTCTGTACACTCGTCAGTCATCTCTAGTTCACTTACACTCCACAATCCAGTGTGAATGATCTGTTTTTATAATGAGTTGTTTAAGAAATAATAATACTGAAAATACTCTGCACATGTTTAGTATGAATATGTTTGCCTCAATATGTTTGATTTGTTATTATCTGAATCTGTAAGCTCAGAACCCATAGACGTTGCATATGAAGCTGAATGTTTATTTGGTTTATACTGTAAGGCAAAAATTGAAGTGTAGATAACGTAGTTTGTATTCTGATGTAAGAAAAACTGTATTAAAAAGTGCCATAAATATGATAGCTGACCTTCTCTTTCCCTGTGTAATTTGAAGTCCTTACTTTCTGGATTAATGGGACATATTGGGTGTATTAAAGTTCTGGGGAGAGCAAGCCCACGATGGCCAAATAAAATACATCTCGTGAGGAGCCTTGATTCAAGAAGTGGGTCTTAATGTTAGATGACAATTCAGTGAATACTGAGGTCACATGACACATAGGTTTCTGATGGTTTTGAACATTGGAGGTACAAAACTTTGAGAAATCTCAAGAATCAGAAAGCTAAAAGGTAATCAGACACCCTCCTTTCAAATACTAGTCATAAATACGTTAGACAACAAAGTGCTCACTGTGTAGTAGGTATTGTGGGAGTTCTTTCAAACGCATTATCCCATTGGCTCATTCAAGTAGGAAGCCATGGACTGGGGGGCTTGGGTACGGAGTCAGATAAAGTTGTTTCCATATTCTTGCTCTGTCTCAGTTCCCTCATTTTTAAAAACAAGAGCTGTAACATCTGTTTTACGAGGATCTGAACTTTATATATAAGACACACCTACCCCAGTTCTCACCACAAAACACACCCCTCATGAGTGCTGTTTTTATCATTGACATTGTCACTAAAAATCACTCAGTTCTTCATAAGTGTTCTTTCACAGTGAAGATAAATTCTTGGAAGGAGGAAAACCCTCCATTCCAGAAATTCTTGGAATTAAAAAGAAAAGTAGCGCTACATCTAGTTGTGAGTATGTACAACACGTCATTTGTTGATGCTGTTCATTTGAATGAACAGTAGGAAGAATCAATAAATAAGGTGACTACTCTCCTGGCCTCCCCTAGCTTGTCACAGCCAGGGCCTGGTGGAATGCAGAAGTGGACAGTGCATCCCTAGCACCTTCCAGTGTGATGGAGACGAAGACTGTAAGGACGGGAGTGACGAGGAGAACTGCAGTGACAGTGAGTGTCCCCAGGGTCCTCAGTGTCCCCATTGTCTCCAGTATTCCCAGGATGCCCAGTGTCCCCAGTGTCCTCCGTGCCCTCAGTGTCTTCAGTGCCCCCAATGTCCCCAGTCTCCAGAGCAGTCTTGTATTGGTAGATCTTTCTTTGGGGAACAAACCAGAACATTTGGGAGTTGCTTAGGCAAGATTTCCGTACACATGAATCTGGATTTTTCCAGTCACCTTTTCTCTTGGTAAATACATAATGCCTAAACAGCACAGGCTGGAAACTCATTCCCAAGGTCATATAGGCTTGAGATGGAGGCACATACTCATACTCTGTTGAGCCTGCTACGGAGCCTTCTTTTCATGAGGCTTAGTAGAGAGAAAACTTCAGCTCATAGCATGTGGTTAAGTGTGATTAGATTCCAAATAGAAGGAATTGGCTCATTAATTCAATGTAACTGGATCTTAATTTGGCCATGTTCAGAGAAACAGTTTAATGTTTCACATTGCCAAGCAACAGACTTAAGTATACTTTAAAAGGGAGACAATCTCTACGCATGGAACTTAAACAGGAAAGAGAAATTAAAACATGTTGGGTCTTAAATGTGTTCATCTGTGCTTTTTTTTAAAAAAAAAAAGGTTCCACACTGATTATTTTAAGACCTAATTTCTATAAAATCAGGCTTGTGGAATTCGCCCAACTTAATAACTTCCCATGTTGGTTTATATACTATCAGCATTGCACAGTGGGAATGCACAGGAAAGTTACATGCTTGGTGCTGAGCTTCAAGCTCTGGGCTACTAGTTGCTATCTCGGTGGCTGTAGGTGAGTCACCCTACCTTTCTAGGTCACAGTTTCTCCATCATCTCAGAAGATAATAACTGGTGTGCTGGGCAAGTGCTTGGGAAAAGCTGAATAAATATAGCCTGTTGTTACACAGCTAATATGGGGTCATTGTTTTTCTCCTGGGAATTCAATCTAACAAAACAAGTGATGAAGCTAGCTCTCCATCTCATGAGACGGAGAGCTTATGATCAATATCCAACCATGCAGCTCAGGCCGCACAGAATTCCAGATGCTGTGCTTCCGTGTGTCGTGCACACTTGGCAAAGAGCTCTTGTGAAAAGCTCATGCTGGAGACATATTAGAACATCAGGCTAAAGACTGAGAAGAGCTCTCTCAGAAGAGGGGAGCTCAGATGAGCATGGCAGACCCACAGCACCACATGACCAATGTCTTGAGATAGGAAAGGAAGGTGTTTTATGCTATATACAGAGCAAAGACCATGGTGTGCCTTCTTCTATGGGTGGTTTCTTGTGGCTTTTCTGCTTAGAAAGCCACTCGCTCTCCCCTTCTCATGAGAACTTAAACCATCTGACTGGAACGGTTCCTTGGGGGCCTAGTCCAAGCCCTAGTCTGCTTCAGGTGTTCTTGATAGACACCCCTGGTAAAGCCTCGTTTCACAGATGCATGAGGTATAGGTTAGGACACCATCCATGTTAGACTCAGAGATGCTGCACAGAGGGGGTGTGGCCTTTTGTCTTCCAGCATTTGGTTCCTGGCCACAAAACAGGCACTTAATATTTGCTTAACTATTAAATACATGATGTCTTAAAATATCATGAATTGCTTACACTTATGAAAAATGTTTAAGATTGCCTTGAGGGAGGAAAAAAAACCTGATGGCTTTAAATGACAACGGTGACATCTTTGATGCATGGTGACAATATATAACATTTCACACAAGAAGGCCTGGAGGGAGGATTTCAGTAGAATACCCATTGCCTTAGAATTATGGATAAGCATGATTTAGTATGTACATATATGGCTATATATCAATAGTACCTTGCAAGATATTCTGGATCCCAGATGGCATGTCTGAAAGTAATTGACCATAGTAATGGGAGAGACATGGAAAGAGAATGGGTAGCAATTTATTACTTTGTCTACTTATTCTACAAATAACCAGTGAATCAACAGCAAGGACGGTTTCCTTCCCACGTACCTTAAGGAAAAGCTAACAGGGCAAAGTCTTCTGCTGCCACTATTCATTTGGAAAGAAAAAGCCCCCAATGTTAGGTCATCAGAGATCAGGGATGCTTTCTAGGAATATCGGAAGTCTGGGTAGCAGCAGTGAAAGACTTACACTGTGATAGATGCCCTTTGGATATCAGGGAAAGTATTTTCCTTAAAGTGGAGACTTGGGGAGTGGAAGGGAAAATGAGTGTAAGATGTCATTTACAAACCAGAATGCCAATATCTTTGTGCCATCCTCTTGACCTCACATTGCTTCCATCTTATTTTGTTAAGTATAGGCACCTATGTAAAAACCGACTATGGTTTTCCCTACTAGAAGCAATCATCTGTTTCTTTGCTTCGGTTCTGTTCATTTGTATGGAGTTCTTTTGGATACTGGCCTGCACTTAGTTGGTGAGAGGATGAACCCATAGCATACTTCTTCCATATGTGTTCAATATTGGGAAGGAGATTGGAAGGAAATTAAAGTTGTATCATCCTTCAGTTCCAGCAGACATTCTTAGTTCTTCAGACAGAGGGTTGAGGATCTTCAGGTGATGAAAGCTATCCGGCTTTTCCCCTCCCACAGGTCAGACACCATGTCCAGAAGGAGATCGGGGATGCCTTGACAGTTCCTGCATCGAATCCTGTGCTGGTAACTCTCTGTGTGACTCAGACAGCGGCCTGAGTAACTGTAGTAAGTATAACAGCTGACACGGGCAATTTCTGTGACATCCAGCCTCTTCCTACCACATTGCCTTAAACTCCTGAAGTTGGAATTTCTCCAACAGAACACATATATTTGCTTTTGCTTTTGTCCAGAGGTTGTACTCGGTAGCAGAAAAGAACCAAAATGGTCTTCATTAACTAAATGAGAAACAAATGTGCGGCTGTGGGATGGGCCATCCATCCGAATTGCTTAATGTCACTACCACCACTCTCTTCTCAACAGCAGCTCCTATAAATTATTTTTGTGGACCCATCTGCAGGCAGATGTTATCTTCCTTCTTTTTTTTTTTAAAGCACAGCTTCCAAACTGGAGACTTCATCCAAGAAACAGATAGGAGTCTCATCCCAGCCGTCACATAAAATTTGGTCATTTTATGCTTCTGATAGATGCATCCTCACTGTTCCAAACACGTTGGTGGACTATTATGCTCTGGAAATCATTGCATTAATTTGTCTCATTGACAGTGTGGTGGCTCCAATGGTGAAAGCAGGTGGCTGTCTCTAAATTAGTTTTCAGTAGATTAGCTGAGGGGAGACAGAACAGCCACAAGTGAAGAATATCAAATAAACCCCCGTGGGAAATTTTAACTGAACTAGAAAATTTCCAAAGACTGATTTTTAGAAATGATTTGTTCCTCCCAGATCCAGTTCCTATATCGCTTCTCTCACTTGGAGTAATTAATTGTTTGCTGCATCCTCAGCTGTAGGTTGACTTACTTCATATTACATACCCTGTCCTTTGGAAGCTTTGAGGTTCATAGACTAAGGGGGCCATGCACTTCCAGTGGCCTTGTAACATTTGAGGTGAATTATATCCCAGGATATCAATGCCCATGGATGCTAAGAAACTCCTTTCCATATACAGCAAACACCCGGAAGATGTGATCTTCCGGGTGTTTGACACTAGCTTAGGCGATGGTCCTTCCATTATTGAAGGTAGCTTCTTCTGTACCTGACTTGCAGCCATCTCTCAAAGAGCCTCTGGGTAGATATGTGTGCTTGATTCTCTACATACGTGAATAAGTAGCATGTTCCTTTGTCAGTCTGTTCCTATATGTGAGAATGTGATTGTTCTATAATGCTTTACATCATTAACACCAATGGTGTTTAGATTATTGACCTCCGCCCCTCTCCGTGATGTTTGCTTTTTCCAATTGGAGTTTGCAAAGAAAGAAATTGGGATAATTGATAAGAAGTTATTTGAGGAAAAGTTGCTCATTTCTTCCTCCTTTTCCCTCCCCATCCTCCTCCTTTTTTTTTTCTTTTCTGTATCAGGGTTTCACTATGTATCTCCAACTAGGCTGGAACTCTCTATGTAGACCTGGCTGGCCTTGAACTCATAGATATCTGCTGGGGTTTGCCTCCTGAGTCCTGGGGTTAAAGGCATGTGCCAAACGAATTTATTTCTCTTCTTCAGTGCAAAATTAAACCTGTATAAGGAGAGAAAATGAACAAATAGACAGACATATGGTAGAATAGATTGTTAAAGCTGATTAGTTAGCTTTCAACAGCACTGTGTCTGGTTTGATACCCTTGATGTTGTGAGTGAAGAAAGTTGCTGCTCATTGGGTAGAGCCATTCACTCCTTGGATTCTAGTCTCTGAAGACACAAGTTCTTGCCATCTCATAAAAATTACATCATTTTTTCAGTGTTCTCTGAAGATGCATTGAGTAGGACTCAAGTCTTAGCATACCTTATATGTCCCCAGTGACTCCTGTGTGAAGCCATGGTTGACAATGGCAGCTCTAGTGGTCTGCTTGTGACTCAGCTATATGAACATGTGCCTCCTCTGACACTGGATGTAGACAGTTTTCATATTTCTCTATGATTTTTATTTTCACGAGAGCAGTGGTTTTCAACCTTCCTAATGCTGTGACCCTTTAATACAGTTCCTCATGTTGTGGTGACTCCAACCAAAAAAAAATATTTTTATTGCTACTTGATAACTACAATTTTGTTGTGGTTTTGGGTTGTAATATAAATATCTGAATTTTCTGATGATCTTAGGTGACCCCTGTGAATGGATCATTCAAACCCCAAAGGGGTTGTGGCCCACTGGTTGAGAACCACTAATCTAGCAAAAGCCCATAGTTTACTGTCCATTACTACAAATGGAAGAAATGAACAACTACCATTGCAACCCAAAAACCTCACAATTACATCTCTGCAAATGAGACAATGTACTGAAATGCTTACAGCATCACTGGAATGACTTTGAATAGCCTGGGCTATTCTGTCCAGTGCCTCCTTGGCATCTTGACATCTCCATGCCTTTCAGGGAGCAAATTGCAGACATAGCCTTGCATTAGGGATTAGAGGTTTATCATGGAACAGAGAAACCAACCCATTACATCTCTCATAGGATACAGCACAGGCAACTGGGGGAACCAGCTGGAAGGTTCGTACTTCCTCTTTCTACCCACATTCATCAAGACCCTAGGAAGCTGGTGTGACTGCCATGCCCCTTAAGTATTTTCCTGTGTTCCCCGTGTTCTATTTGCCTTTACTTCAATATGGCACCTCACCTGTTCTCTTACTCCATTTTCTAAGGCTCCTATTGAACAGTGAGGAAGAGGAAAGGGTGAATAACTTTGCCCTAGTTATAACTTCCTTCTCGCCTCCAACTGATTTTTGCCATCTGATTTTTACCAACTCCAGTTGGAAGAAACAAACATCACAGGGCCCATGATCAAGAAGCCAAACATCAAAATGGTTGAAGACTTCAGTTCCTGGTAGAAAACAGCAGATTGGGGGCACAGAGGGGAGAGGGATTTTGTCTTTCTACAAGTATTCCCACCCGCTGAATGAGGAGTAGATGATTAGTTGACACATTAGTCCTGGATGACAATTGGTTGATAAATCAAGGCATGAGACATCTAGAGCTGTTGACATCACAATGAGAAAGAATCAGAGACTGTGTGGCTGCTGAGGAGAAGATGCAACAGCTGTCTACAGTCCTGGCAAGCATGCAAAGCCTAGGCAACTATCCTGGTTCTGCTGCTGAAGTTCAGGGCAGCTCACAGAAGGTTCTAAATAATAGTGATAGGTAGGGGTTAAGAGCTTGCAGCAGAGTGTCTGGTTGGTGTGACTATATGTTGAAAGTGTCACCGTTTCCTGTAAATAGTTATCACTTAAAACCCAGTTCCCAGTGACTCGTCAGCTCTGTAACACGGGTAGTTCACAATCCCATCTTCATATGGAACTTACTCACTCTTGTTGCAGACTTTGAAAATCAGATGCCATTGACAGAACACTAGGCCTTTAAAGACAGACATTTATTAAATCTGATCTTCAGGACCCAGTGAGCACCTGTACAGAACCCTTGCAAGCTGGACCAGTTGGTCTACACTAAGCAGCGTTGCATTTGTGACATGATCGCCCTCTAGTGACTATTTCATACTCAGCTTGGTGTCCTATAAAAGTTTATTGATCAAAGCCACCGAGTTTGGATTGGATGAGAATCTAAGAGTTTAACTTGTTCAGCAATCTGTAAAGAATGCTTTTTTTTTCCTTAAGGGAAAAATCTGTAAGATCCATTCCTTACTTCACTCACTACAAATCTTCAGGATAATGCACGCTCATCACATACTCCTTCCAGAAACACTGAAAGTTAAGCTTTGAGAAATCAGAGGTGACTCGTTCTCCATACGTCAAAACAGAGAGAAATTATCTATATAATATTATCTGTTCACCACCTAATAGGAACACATTGATAAAAAGTTAAACCATGGTAGGGTGGTGAAGGAAGAGAGGGAAAGAAAAGATGTGTAAGAAAAAGAAGAATTGCCTGACACATCTGTGTGAATAACTCCATTTTATAAAGTTATAAATATATTAGGTGAAGAAGAAAAAGGCCTCTTTTTCTCCTCATCTCTGGAATTGAAGGTGCTTGTGATAAGAAGCCTGTAACAAAAGTGACAGGAAGAAGAGTGGGAATGGTCTGATTCTTCATTGGCAAAGGCAAACGTAGATCTCTGGGAATGTCTGTGTGTATGAGTGTAAGTACGGAAAGGCATGGGAGTGACTTTAAAGTCTTCTGAAGACTCTGGGGGAGGCAGCAAGAAAAAAGTAGGGGAGATAATAAACTGCTTATGAATTTTGGTATTATTCCTTAAAAAAAAGAAGATCTTTTGAAAATGTGAACACAAAATTTGAAAGTTCCCATTGGTTTTGCTCTGAGCAGATGTAATAAGTTACTGGTAATTAAGTGGCTTAGACAGTAGACATTAATATGTTACAGTCCTGGCGTCTGGAAGCTCGAGGTCAACCGTGCCAGCAGCATAGCCCAGATATGGACCCTTCTCAACCACAGGAAGTCAACTTCTTTTTGTATCTGATATGCTAGGATGAGAGCGGGAGATTTCTCTGGGATCCTGTGTATAGGGGCACTGACCTCATTCCCAAAGACTGCTCTCATGACCTAGTCACCTTAGGAGGGCCTTATCCACCAATACCATTACACAGTGGGGGAGGAGTTAAGCTTATGACTCTGAGAGAATAAAAAGGGTCCTTCACTCCCTTTCTTCATAAATGCAGGTGACAATAAGGACCAAACTCTTACCTTCTCTCCTTCTTGTCTCTCCGCCTTGCATTGCCCCAGAATGATGCCAGTTCCCTGGTGTCCTGGCTCCCCCAAGAAACAAAGATTTGTAGCATATCTTGTCAGTGACATTTTAATCTAGTTCCTTATGAATATTGTGTCTATGAAGCTCTCATCATCTCCAGATTAATAAGTGTCCCGAGGCTTATTTCATCCCAGTCCATATTACTTATTTGTTTGTATCATACCACTTTTTTTAGACAAACAAGAATTATTTGAATAATTGCTTGTAATAAGGTGTGGAATCTTCAGCGTGCCTAGGTCAATTTTATAACATATGTCTGATTAACTCTATTACCTTGGAATCAATGGTATATCTTCTGGGATCACTAAATCTACTGCCTTCTCTCAAACCTGCCCAAACTCACCTGTCTTCCGAGGCTTGAATTGCTCTGGGTTATCTTGTGCTGTCCCTTTGAGCTTCCTGCATTTTGATCGATGTCACTGTGTTAATCCAGGCTATAATGGCAGAGTACCATAGGCTGAGAGGCATAAACAAAAAGCGTGTGTGCCTCACAGTTCAAGAGGCCGGAAGTCCATAATCAAGGTCCTAGCAGATTTGATCTCAAGGGAGGGCTTGCTCTCTGCATAGTTTGCCAAGAGCTGCAGTCTTACTGTGTCTTTATATGACGATAAAAGCAAAGCTTTAAGGATGCTAACTCTACAATGAGTGTTCTCCTGACTTTTACATTGTATCTAATTACCCTCCAAAGCCCCGCCTCCAAATGCAGTACCATTCGGGGTTAAAGCTCCTCCCTATGAATTTGGGGGTGAGTGAAACATGATCCACGCAAACTTTACCCTAGCTTATTTACACATTCTGCAGTCAGTGCATGTGTCTTCTTTTCTTCCAGGACTGTGGAGTTCAAAAATGGCAAAAGCATGGTTTCTTTTTTAGTGTTTAGAATAGTCCTCGTCACATTGCCTCTCTTCTTCCATTCTCTGAGGTGAAGAGCTAAAGGCCATTTCTTTAAACTGTCTGACTGATGCTGTCGTCATAAGGTGGGAACGTTAGACTGTTGAAGAGTAAAGTAGCCTTAGACTCCAAGGTGATATGTTTGCATTTTATCCTCATTAGCAAGAAGCATCCAGCAGATCATAACCTCTTCTTAGGCTAACATATTATAGCCATATCTTTAAATTCATTGGTCAGTTAGCATAGGCTCAGAAACTGTCTAATTGCCCATTTAATTAAACTTACTGATTTTTTAAAATGTCTGTTGAAGATGATGACGCCTGTGCTATTTTAAAAGCAATGATTAAATCAGAAGAAAAAAAAGGAACTGAACAAAAGCATGATAAAAGAATCATTTTCAGATGAAGTTGAGTTAACTTTTTAAAAATGAGAAAGGGCTTTCTAAAATGCATGTGCTTGCCACACCACACACAGAAATGAACACAGGTTTGTCATGGCTCTTCTGAAGCAGGGTTTTGATGTCCATAGACAGATGTCATGTACTATTTGCAGTCTAATTTTTGCTACCCAGTCTCCAGGTTTCTTAAAACTTGCCCCTCACAACCCCTGTTTGTTTTAATTCCAGCTTCAGGAATGCAGGTATAGAAAATAGGAATACAAACTGAACATTTACCAATAACAACTCATATAAAATTGTTTTAAAACAAATCTTTGGTATATGAATAATTTTGCCATTTATTAGAGATAAAACAAATTTGAGTATTAATGAGATAAATGGGTTTATTTTACATAAAAATTAAATATTCATTGAATATTTGATATGAAACTGAGTGTTGTACCTCACACTTGTAATTTCAGAACTTAGAAAGCTAAACAAACATAGCCTTGGCTTTCTGGCTAACCTGAGCTATATAATGAGTTCCAGGGCGACCTTAGCTAGAGAGAAACAAAAATAAACAGTAGCAAAACAACCAACCAAATACCGAAACAGCAACAGCAAAAACAATCAATGCTGTAAGACACGGAGCGTCATTAATGTTTACAAAGTTGTCTCACGTTTAATTTTCTATTTCTCTACATGGATAATGCTGCCTTCACTTACATACATATGTAGTGCAAACTGGGAGAAGTATGTTTAGGGCTTTCAGAAACTGTGGGAAATGCTGTCCTGATCTCAAGACAAAATTCATAGAACTAGTTTTCATTAAAACTCAAGTCAGCCATTCAAGCATTCTAATATAGCACAATCTGAATATATACTAATATGATACATGCTAAAGAAAAGTGAAATATATTGTCTTTATTTCCTGAAATTAAAACATTTCATTTCTATACCAGCTAAAAACTTGATATATACAGTAAAAACACAGTAACTCATCATAGATGGTATTCTGGGACCTGAGCTGAGGTGTTTTGTGTTTCATGCAGGGTTTGTTACTGCCACACAGGATGTGACGGGATGTGGTACTGCAGAATGCATATGTCGTGTGTGTTCAAGGCTGAAGTGAAGTCACAGGATGCAACACTTGCAAGTGTCAGAGACATCTCTGATCCAATACACACTTTGTTTTGAATTAAGTTTTTGCCGTTGTATGCTCAGACACCATTGAGTCTTGCCAATTATTTTACAGGCCACATGCATGATTGGGTAGCCAGGACCCAGAGTTTTAGAAGCTGTGATTTAAATAGGGTAGACTTTGAGAGTGGGAAGATTAAAGAGGTTGTTTCTAATATTCAGATTTTTATGTGTTTTTCATTAGGTCAATGTGAGCCCATCACTTTGGAACTTTGCATGAATTTGCCCTACAACTATACACATTATCCAAATTACCTTGGCCACAGAACTCAAAAGGAAGCGTCCATCAGCTGGGAGTCATCTCTCTTCCCTGCACTTGTACAAACCAACTGTTACAAATACCTCATGTTTTTCGCTTGCACCATTTTGGTACCAAAGTGCGATGTGAGTACAGGCCAACGCATCCCGCCTTGCAGGTAAAACAGTGGGCTCTGTGCCAACAATCCTCGTGCTACCTCAGAAAGAAACCAAAAGAGCACAAAGTTGAATTTACACAAATAAATATTGCTAAGGATTCTGAAAGTTAATGAATTCCAAAGATAAGGAAGTGGGAAGAAAACGAGTGCTTGAGAAAGAATTCATCCTTCAAGCACCAGATGTGGAAGGCATGAATTTCCTTCCATCACAGGACATGTGATTTTATCTGGGTTCCATGTTGGAGGGTTGCAAAGTGACCTTTGGAATGTAAATTAGGGAGGGGATGCTGTTCCGTGGTAGCACATCCTTTAGAATGTGTGAGGACCTGGGCTGGACCACAAGTATTCCAAAGCAGCACAAGGCAAAACAAAAGAGAAGAGAGGGAACTGAGGAAGGCCTGTGCCTGCCATTTTGTCTGGAAACACTAATGTGCTTGCTTTTCTGACATTAGTTAAATGTGAACTTCACCAGTGTGTTAAAGATGCTGTACTTTGATAGTGTTTACAGGTTAGTATGACTACACAGGGAGACAGGAAAGCTGTCCACAGTGGGACAGCAATGCCCATCATGACATTTTTCTGCCTGTCTGAATGAAAGACATCTCAGGAACATTGACCCTTGGGTCTGGACAATATCCTGAGGTCCAGAACTGTGGAGTTTATTGCCAGCTTCAAGTCTTCTCTAGCCATTTTGTGCTCTTGAGACAAATTACTCAGTCTTTTTGGACCTCAAGTCCTTTGACTGGTGAAATAACTATTTTGTTTGCTGGGTTTTGTTGTAGTCAGAGTTCAAGAAAGGATTGTGGACTTAAATAAGTTCCAGGGCCTCTGAATTGGCTGCATACTCTACAGTAACTGACATAGTCATGAAGATAGCACATGGCAGCTGTGCCACCTTCTGGGCCACATGTAAGAGCCTGTAATCAGAGAATGTGCATATCTGAGATGACTGTCCCAGAAGTTACTGTTCCCACCATCTGCAATGCTGTCTCACAACCAAGGCTATGCAGATGTGCTTGCCTGAACGTGAATGGTAACTATAGAAACCATATGTTGGGATCAGAAGTCACACAGAGCTTTAAGAAGTGAAAATGATACCAGTATAGGGGACAGATGGGAAAACAATAAATTTAGGCTGTATATCAAGTGGATGATGAAGGAGGGGTATCTCTGGAGTCAGGGCAAGCAACAGTAAGATCTCAGAATGACTTGGGCAGCTGAACAAGTCATACAAGATGAGGAGAATAAAGTTTAGTGTTTGCTTGGGCTAAATTAATTCTGAAAGTTTTATTATATGCCCTTTGAGGTATTGTTGGAGTATCTACTGATTTCATATTGAAATTATTTGTGAATCTTATTCTAGTTTTTAAAAGCAAGGTTGATGATGGTAGTAAATTGCTTCTTTGAATAGGACCTCCCCAATTGTGTTTGATTTTTTTCATATCTACATAAAATTCCCCAATGCATCAATTTACTGTAGTTATAAGTGTATATCCACGTTGAATCTCATGGTTTAAGTTTTATAACCTAAAAGGACAAATAGTTCTGAGGTGCTATTGAATGAACATATTGATAAACTTCTTTTGGTGACCTTAACTCTGTTTCTTAGATTTAATAGTATGTCTTTCAATTTCAGTGCCAGCAATAGGAACATTTTGATATTTAGGCATAAAGATATTTTATTATAACATACTAATATGTTCCAAGGCTTATGGATTAATGCATAGCTGTTTTTACTGAGTTTGTTCATTAACCTTAACATTTAATTTTTAAGTTGCAAATCTGACAATATCTAGTCTTTCTGAGCCTCCCAATGTGGAAAAAGCTTGAGGGTTATCATGTCTCATGTTCAAAATCCCCTATGACTGAGTTGCACCATCATGACAAGTACCTAGCACTGAGGGCCACACAGATCTTGACAAAAACTTCCTTAAACTTTTGGTGGTGCTGTTAGTATTATTTCCACCTTCTAGTAAGATTCTAAAGTAATAGAGCAAATGGTTACCTTCAGATGACAGCTATGACTGAGCTCCTATATCTGTTGCATATCTGCAGCAGAACTTTAATGCAGTCGATTGTGCCTGAATAATATTGAACTTACTATTTTTTTCCAGCTGAATATGAGAATGGCCCATATTTCATCTTTGTTGAAAATTCCAAACCTAAACTAGAAACTGAGTTTTATCTTTAGAACAAATAAATAAGCAGTATTAATAGCAGGTGAAGACGGGGAAACAGAGGCAGAGCCCCAGATGAGCCACCATAACATGTGATCCTCCGCCAATATTCATCAGAGGACAATCGGTTGGAGTCTTTGGTCCATGGTGAACCAAAGGCTAGAGAATGTTTACCCAAAAGACAGAAAAGTAGAAAGCCAACGGGAAGGGGATCTGAGGTTGGAGAATAGTTAATATTTTTGTCTGCAGTAGTCTATTGTAGTGAAGGCAGCTGGGTCCTCTTTATTGAGATATTGCCTTGTTTGGCTTTCCTAAGGAACAATTACATATATGTGCATGCCTATATGTTTCTACACATTTCCTTACACATATAGTCCCACATAGAATTTAAACCCAAATGCACTCTGAGCATACGTTTCCTATGGAGCGATCTGGTTTCTGACGCATTGTCTTTCTGCTCGTAGACTCCTGTGTGAACACTCTAAAGAGCGTTGTGAGTCTGTTCTGGGGATCGTAGGCCTCCAGTGGCCTGAAGACACAGATTGCAATCAATTTCCAGAGGAAAGTTCAGACAATCAAACTTGCCTCCTGCCCAATGAAGACGTGGAAGGTTAATGTTCCAGTTTATTCCAGTAGGGCATCTAACGTGGATGGACGAGTCAGCCGCTTTTTGCAGTCTCTGAGTTAGGGAGGGCTGTCGTTGGTTTTCTACTTAGTTCTCAGTTAGGTTGTGTAGGTGAGTGAGGCCCAAAACTACTTAATTGCTCTAGAAGAGAACTGGCACCTATTGGTTCGCAGTTGTCATTAACTATCATTTGTGAAATAATTTTAAGCAATAAAAATGAACCCAGAGGTGAGCTTAGTCATCCAGGTATTTCATGCTTTATGCATACCTCACTGGTTAGTTGTGGATACTGTTTGTTTGAGGAGCCATGAAGCTAATGACAAATACCAAGCCTTGGTTCTTCCAAGTTATTAACAGAACGGTTATTAATAGAAAAGTAGACTTGGGGACTGGTTCATCCAATGAGAGGCTAGAACCTCTGGGAAATTAGGATCATGGATTGCATAAGGGATTTCAGGCTCAGGCTGTTGTTGAGTGGCTATTTAGAAAGGTGATCTGAAGAGATGGTACCAAGAATTAAGGAGAAGGACGGGGATTAGCAGAGAGAAGAGAGACAACGTGTAGAGCCACATGAAATAAGTGTTTCGGCTGTGAGGAGACCTGTTCTTTCTTTAGTGCTTCACCCCAAAGGGAAGCACATGTGTAGGTTGACCCCTTTGTAATTCTGTCCGCTGAGAGAAGCACTGCTTTTTGACAGAATGTTCTCCAAGTCACTTCAAGTGCCGCTCAGGACGGTGCGTTCTGGGTTCCAGACGATGTGACGGCCAAGCTGACTGTGATGACGACAGTGACGAAGAGAACTGTGGTATGTATGTGAGGTGGCATTGTCTTTAATGTACAGTAGTAACCATCAAGAATAAGGAACCGTGTTGGAAAACGTAAGCAGTTTGCTTATTCTAGGAAGTGGCGTCTGACCTAACAATGCATTTAATTCTGAAGGCAGTAGACCATAAGTCATGACTTGATATGACTGTTCTTCTCTGAAATTACATTTTAATCTATAATAAAGTTACATTTCAGTTTATAGCCTTACATATATGAATAGTAAAAGAGAAAAGAAACAGTTCGTTAATGTGAGGAACCATTTTTGTTATTAAATTGCAAAACAGTTGTTATCTGGTTTCTGGGAAGAATACCGACGTCTTGGCATAGCCTTCCTCGGCCACTAATCAGGCATCTCCATCCATGAAGACAGTTCAGGCAACAGCACTCACATTTAATTAAGATTCATTTTCATTCCCCTCTCACTTTGCCTCTGTTGAAAAGGATAAAATTCTCCCTGACACTTGTGTCATTGAGCCCTAGCGTCACCAGTGCGGAGGCTGGAGATGCCAGTGCCAATTTGAACACAGCCATACTCAGTTTATTTTCGTGAAAACTGTGGTTCTTGTATGCTGAGAGCATGCCATGGAGCAGAAAACAGATAATGCTTTCAACAATCAATGCCCAGGACAGAGCAGGATGATTGAAGTGCTATCTAAAAACTAGCTTGCTTGTGTTTATTTAGCCTGTCATACCCCAAAATAAGACTGACACCTTATTCACTGGAAGCACATAAGGCAATATACATTTTAAGATCATTTTATTCCATTGGGTTTTGAAGTATGAAATATTGCCTTCCCCCTCGAAATGAATTTTTGTAGTAAACACTGTCCTCCTGGTCAAGACAAAATGTCGTAAGCAATCAACTGAACTATCGGCTACTATAAATAAGGACAAACGCATCTTCTAGAAGATTACAACTGTCAGGATGATGGTACAGAGGTCAGTGCAATTTTGCTGTGGGGCAATATTTAATAATTTGAGAACTTACTATAGTTTGCCTGTTCCTGTTGGTGAGCTTTTTGTAAAAAATATATAAAAATAAAATCACTCACTGTCATTTGAGTGGTGTGCCAATAATGTACTAGATTGTTCACATAAGAACATTGGTATTCTAAGGTATGGCATCCTAAGGTATGATTTAAAATGGATTAACTTAGAGTATTCAAAGTGGTCCTATGACACCATTGAGAAGACTAAGTCTAGATTTTTATCAGGTAACTAAATATTTGGCCAGTGCTCAGCTGAAAAAAAATCGTTCATGCTGCTTGGGGGTGCACATCTGAAATCCCAGCCCTTGGGAGGTAGACGGAAAAGGTTGAGAATTCAAGGTCACCTTCAACTACACAAGGAGTTTGAGGCTGCTAATTGAGGTTCTGAGTCAAGAAAATCACAACAAAACAAATAAAATACATCTTGCCAAGAATAAATGGTCTTCATTCTAAAGTATACTATGAAGCATAAATTCATAGTACTGTTATAAAGTACTTAAATAGATCTGAAATATCAACATTATAGTTAAATAACGAGTTTTCATTAGAATTTTTCTCTTAAAAGAGAAAATACCACAAAGATAAAGTAAATGTCTTAGTCAAGGTTTCTATTCCTGCACAAACATCATGATCATGAAGCAAGTTGGGGAGGAAAGGGTTTATTCAGCTTACACGTCCACATTGCTGTTCATCACCAATGGAAGTCAAGACTGGAACTCAAGCAGGTCAGGAAGCAGGAGCTGATGCAGAGGCCATGGAGGGATGTTACTCACTGGCTTGCTTCCCCTGGCTTGCTCAGCTTGCTTTCTTACAGAACCCAGGACTACAAGCCCACAATGGGCTAGGACCTCCCTGCTTGATAACCAATTGAGAAAATGCCTTACAGCTGGCTCTCATGGAGGCATTTCCTCAACGGAGGCTCCTTTCTCTGCGATAACTCTAGCTTGTGCCAAGTTGACACACAAAACCAGCCAGTACAATAAACTAACCTTTATTTCATTTTCAAAATATCATGTCAAAATACCACTGATAGCTCGGATGTGAGAAATTAAAAACTGAGAAGAAATTAGTTCATTAGGAGCTAAACAGATTGCTTTAATGGCAATAATTTACATGAGAAACATTTGCACTGAGTTTTCCAAAGTGACCCGCGATGGACAAGTTCCCCTTCGGCATGCATGCATGCACTCAGATGGGCTGTGCAGTGTGCTGAGAAGACACATTGCTGGTGAATAGTTAAGGAAGTGAGGTTGACAGGCCACAGGGGACTCTGGGTACGTCATCCAGTTCATGCTCTGTTGTTGTCCTCTGATGTCACGTGCACATATGCCTATGTGACAATGGAGCCAGGGAGGCTGGGCTGCATTCCACCTTTCTGTCACTCTGATGTATTCTATGCCTCCTGTGTTGAAGGCACTCAGTGCCTGGGGTTGCCTGTCATGAGTCTACAGCTCACATAGAAGTTTTAACAACACATCTGTGGGGGTTCCCTTCCAAACAACACTACCTTCAGTTAGGAAGCATCCGATGTGTTAGAAATTAAATTGATTGTATGTTTCTTTAGCAATTTTGTATCTGGAAATGGGATTGCCGAAGCACATTAAATTATAGTTGTAACTTTCAAAATAAACGAACTTAGCAAGGAGAGATTTGCTCATAGCAGGCTCCGGAATTTGTGATAAATTTCTCACTGATTATGTATGCAAGCATTTTAAGGTTTATTAATAGTCAGTGTGTTTTCAACAAATGCTTAGAAGAACCATGCAAGCCCGAAGGCATCACTAAAGAACTCACTCACAGGCAGGGAACCTTGGAGACGTGGGAGGGATTAGCAGAGTCAGCACTTCCTCATCTTATATGTTGATAGCTTGTCAGTGATAAAATATATAAAATTTCCATATACAGTTAAACTAGCAACTTGATAAAAAAAATCAGTTTATTTCCAGCATAGCACTGTGTGGAGAATAGCCAGTCCTGAACAGAGTAGCAAACATGAAAGACAAGAAGAAGACAGCCACGAGATTCTGTACTTGATTTTTGCTGCCAAACTTTGACATTGACCGTGTAAGGCTGAGGTTTGCTTTCACTGGGGTTTATGACCACAGTCTGGGCAAGCTATGATATAAATGCGGTGTTACCTGTGCTCTGATGCAGACAGTGGGTCTTCTCTGTGGGGCCATTAAAAAATATGGTTTAAGCAAATTCTTTATATCTAATGTAAAAATAGAACCCTTAGTTACCTGAATGTAGCATCACAACCAATAATGACTCCCTCTTCTGAGTATTATATGATGGAATTCTTCCATGCAGAGAAGGCTGGACAGCAGTACAAACTGTAGAGCAGCTTCATATTTGTCTTCACATTAACGAACAGCACCTTTATCAGTTATACTTGGTCCTTTATAAAACTCAGATAAAACAAAAACTTTAGATGTAACCAGAACTTTTTCTCAGAGTCCTATCCTCTGGAGATCCCCGTAGCTTATTATTGTAATACTTTGAAGTTTTATGGAAGGTTTTGTATATTTTTTGTACTCTTTAAGAGCACTGAGATAATTTACCACTCAAAAGCTTTGCTTATGGACGGGACCATTCTGCTTGGTGGCCATCAGAAGAGAGACTCATTGTGTCTGCACATGGAGCATACCCCTAAGTGTGCTTTGGGGATGAACCTGTGGCTTGATTTCTGATCTCTCAACAGACTCCCACTAAAGGAGAAGCGTGATCTCTCTCCCTTTGGTACTTTGCTGCTTGGTTCACGAATCATCGTCTTATATTGAGTACTGGATGGGCTTCTCAGAACGGCAGAGTGCATTGCAGAGACTTAGGTTTGGCTTCCAGGCTACATTCACAGGACCTGTCGATTTTAGCTTGCCATTTGGTGCTTGAGCTAGCCGAGTTCTGTGCAGATCAGGACTTAATACCTCGCCCAGCACTGCCCTCCTTTGGTGTGCCTCTCTAGTTTCTCCTGTGCTGGCCGATTGTTTTTCTAACAACCCCTGCAATTTGGTCTCATAACCTAAAGCTACGTGAAGTGTCCTATCTGATCCATATTTGTTCGAACACATACTCACATCAAAAATGTCACTTTATAGACAAAGTGGTCCCTTCACAAATAATACTGCCTTCAACGTGACAAACGATATGACCTCCTCTCGCTTCATTTCTTCTGTTCTTAACATCTTTATTCCCAAGAGATGTTTGCTTATACGGACTTTTCTAACAAAAAAGTATGCACGAAGGAAACATTAATGTCACAGAGTACTCATTTAAGGTTGGAGAATGAGATACACAGTAGGTAATGAATGCCATTATTGTTGGTAGTGCTGTTTGTGTGAGTATACACCTCAGCATGCCTTTTGCCCTGTGACCTGTTCCTCTGCTGGTTTTTATATTAGTCCCTTCAAAGTGTACAAATTCTTCATTGTTTCAAAGGTCTCCTTGCATCAGACTTCTTTCTCCCATCCCCCACAAGCCTAGTAGTTTTTCTGCTGCCACCGCCACCACCAACAACAACAATAACAACAACAGTCACATTTTCTGTGTTTGCACTGCTTCCTGATGGAATGAGAGTTTAGGCTGTTGGACAGGAACTGGTGCACATGGGCAGATTTCAGGGTTCCTTTTCAGTCTCTAGAAGACATCACTGTCATAACATTGCAGATAGGGCTGGCATCCTCTGCCAGCTGGAAAGTCAATCCCTCTCAATGAACTCATTCATCGAATCGACGTCTGGACCTAAGGCCACTCCGGGTGAATGGCCAGTGTAGGTCTCTCACCATTTATCTCTCACATATTTGGGTGACAGAACACTCTACATCTAATTTTAGCTCAGTGAAATTACTATTCTGGGAAAGAATTTTGATCCTTGTTTTGAATAACCATTTTTAACAGTGAGATGCTTTTTCCAATGGATTCCAAGACTCCTGAGTTAATCATCCGTGAGAGCTCTCTGAATTCTTTGTAATAGGTCTGATGAGACACAGCATTTAACAGTATCCTGATTTGGTCACTGCTTTGTGATCTAGATATCTTAAATTATGTTTTCCTGAGAACCAGAGGTTTTTGTTCCTTAGATGAAGTGAAGCTGCATTTGAATTAACCATGTATTGAGGGTCTAGCCTGAACTAATGACTGTTCTCAGAAAAATCACTGACATCAGAAAGGTCAAGGGAACACTTGACTATAATCAGATAGGTGGGTCTCGAGGTCAAGGATAGCCTAGACTACAGGTGAAAGCATCTCAAAACCTGAAATATGTAAAAATTTAAAGCTAGGAAATATTTTCTTTCATATCCTCTCAGGATGGTCAGGACCCTGGGTCTTCTGAGGTATCTAGTTACAGTAGAGTCTTGGCATTTCTTAGAAGACATTCAAACACACTGCACTTAACCAGGTGATATGTAGTAAATGTAGTCTAAGTGTTCGCTCCTTGACGGGAAATTGAAGTTCAAGTTGTAAACCTACAATCCCTTATCTTTTCCAAATCATTTCCATTTTCCATACTAACTGATGAGGTCTCCAACCTTACATCTCTGGGCCAGAAAAAGTAATGAATTTTGCACCTGGCTCTTAAATGAATTTTGTAAGTACTTAACATATAAGGGGCCTCTTTCATGAAACACAGATGGTCCCTCAGTTTGTAGACTGTAATTACATTTTAAGATTGTACGGATTTACATCTCTAGGTTTTGGCATACGTGCTTAAAAGCATGACTCGCTTTTATGGATGAGCCGTGCATGTTGGCACGCAGACACAGAAAGCAAAAGGAACAACTCAGGAAGGATGCTAATGCGTAGCTGCTTTTTCACGTTTTTCCACTTCCTGTATGTTGATTTGGATCTTCTGTTAGGCATGCTGTTCTGTTCACCCGGCAGAACGGAGACTACTGTTTGCTCCTACTTTCAGGATTGCGTGATTCCTAGTAATCACAGACGTCCAAAGTCTTCAAGAAGAAACCAGACCTTTATTCTAAAGAGTTTTTTTCAACATTATTCAATTACATTTCACCATCATTTTCAACTGTGCATCTATCACTAATAGCTTTTTCTTCTGTTTCCAGGTTGTAAAGAGAGAGATCTTTGGGAATGCCCATTCAACAAGCAGTGTCTGAAGCATACATTAATCTGTGATGGGTTTCCAGACTGTCCAGATAGTATGGATGAAAAAAACTGCTGTAAGTGCCTTTATGAATTTGTTAACAAATGGTGTTTTGTATTTTAAATACCCATCGCTTCACTTTAAATATAAGCTAGAAATTTGGAAATACATACAAAGAGTTTTTAGTTTGTTTGGTTCTTTTGACCAAACTTATGTCTACAAAGGTATATATTCCAAAAAAGACTAATGTTTTTTAAATACATACAAATATTATTCTAACAATAGGAAAACATTAAAATACCTCTTTCCTGTGTCCAAAATGGAAGACATAAAATATAACCGTAAGATTAAACACATTGTCAACATTAAACTCACACTGCAGAATTATTTGACCTGGGTTCCTTACATATCTTTAGTTGACGTGTTAGTTGATTTCCCATTAGTTAACAGAATACCCAAGAGAGTCAATGTAAGAAGTTGGGTTTATTTTGCTTAGAATTTAGGATGTTTCAGTCTATGATTTAGAGGTGAAGAAACAACAGAGAAGCATATTAACTTCAAGGCTGTATGTTAGAAAAGAAAACGAAGAGACTGAGGTCCCATCATGTTCTGTCAGGATATGCTTCCACTGGCTTCAAAATATCCCTCACATCTTCCCTATTTAAAAAAGCAGTTCTTCAGCTTTCCAATTGTATCACAAGCTTGAGACTAAACCTCTAAGAAATGGCCTCAAAGGACACTTATCACAAAGACAGCAGTTGAGTGATAGGAAATATACAGAAGTATGTGCAGTTTGCCCTGAGTTTTAGAACTAAATATACATAGGTTAAGAGAACTTCAGAAGGTCATGAAAAGTTCACACTTAACTACGGTGGTGGTTTTAAGTTTTGTGTGCTTTTGAAATCTTTTCCGTCTAAATGATATATAGCCATCACCTTAAGATATTTTACTTACAATTAACAGAAAGCTCAACTCAATCTAACAAAAAAAATGAAGACATTTGTTATCATGTCTATTATACATGTCTTATATTATTATAGTAAAAAGCATGGTAGAATGGATCCACAAGGCTACAGAGAGTTGAGAAATACATCATCATGTCTGTGACTCATCTTAGCTTGACCTCAGGGCGGATGAGCTGCCTTGATCATATTCAGTAGGAAGAAGGGACGATTCTGCTCCTTATCCTGGAATGTCACTAAGGGATTCTCCACGGGTCAACACTGGGCAGGGTGACAGCCTGTAGCAAGGGGCTTCTGTGTGGATTAGGAAAGACATTTTCTACAAACTCTCAAAACACAGCTTCAGGCAGGGAGTAGGAAAAGCTGCCTGCTCCAGTCTGGCCCGGTTCCAGGCTCAGGTGCATGGCATGGTCAGCAGAGTTTAGGCGCATGCTATTTTGCAATGTATAAATCATCAAATCATAGAGCAAGGGTCTGTTGCGGGATTTCATTTAATCCTGGACTGATAATTACTCTCCGATAAGAAATATGCCATGCCGATGTTAAAGTAATCAACGTCTTCCTCTGGAATGAGGGATGGTTGGTATGAAGCCCTGGACAAAATCAGGTTTCCTTTTCATGGAAGGTAGACGGGAAATGGATGCTAAGTAGGCAATCAAGGAGATTTACTGTAATTTTAAAAATCAAAAAGAGATTTATATGTGACTCAGAGAGTAATTTAATAGTAAGATCCCTAAAAAGCGGTCTGCCCACATGAACAGAGTTTGCTTTCTTCCTGCGGTGTCTTCAGTCTGCTTTCTCAACCATTTCCGTCTTCTTCCTCTTTGTCTCCCTGCCCAGCATTTTGCCGGGACAATGAGCTGGAATGTACCAACCATGAGTGTGTGCCACGTGACCTGTGGTGTGATGGACGGGCCGACTGCTCAGACAGTTCGGATGAATGGGACTGTGGTAAGCTTCCGGTCCCTGCCACCTGCCTTGCATTCACATGCCTGTCAGCCATCTAAGCTAATGAATCCTAAATTATGTCATGGGTTTTACGCATCAAGTTCATCTATTTTGTTTAACTGTTATAAAAGCTGACAGGTGATTGATGAGAATTATTTCTGGGTAACAGAAAATCCCCCACCCTGAAGTTACTTCTTGATTTTAAATGTCTATATTATATGTATAACATTTTTGCATTTAAATGGCTTGGAGGCATGCCATTTGGGGACTTAAATTTTATTTATCACCCAAGTTCGATAGTGGTGAATAATCAGTCATTCTTGGATCATTTACATCCTCAAGAAGAGGATACAGAAGTGGCCTCTTTGTCTGACCTATATGCCCTGCTCTTCACCCTTCATGAGTTTTCTAACTGTCTAGTTCCTGCCATGGGCAGGACTGGAAAGCACCTCAGTCAGTGTGGCAGATTGTCATCTCATCTTGACTATCTGATGAACTCCCTCCTTGTGTGCACATCGCTCCCCTAATTCAGTCAGTTCCTACCTTAGTCTTTTGTATCCTCTTGCCAAATAATGAGTTTCCTGTGCACTGTGATCAGGTACACGGTGCTCCACAAATGACCCGTGGCTGATCCAGTGCAGAGGCTGGGGGTTTGCACATACACCACACCAATCATAAATGTCCACCACCCTCATGAATTCCCACTTTCAGAGGCTGAAAAAATAAAGTATGGAGTTTCAAATAGCTCCTTGCAATTAGTTTGGCTAATCCCTGTGGAAATTCAAGGCAGTGGGGCTCTGCCCCTGGCCGTCTTCTGCCTCATAAAGCCGAGCGCTGCCTGTCCCTTTGATTAGAATCTGCAATGTTTTGAAAGCACAGCACATATCGAATTCACCTTTTTCAGTCTCCTGTCACATTGAGGGAGCTGTGATTTGCACATACAGGTTCAACCCCAAAGGGTTCTCAACTAAAATAAATACAAATGGATGCATGCAGTCAGAGCAAAGACATACACACTTATGGCCTCTGGAGAAGATGTGTTTTTAATTAGGCTTTCTCGAATTTTCTCCCCTCAGTGACCCTCTCTAAAAATGGGAAGTCCTCCTCATTCCTGACTGTTCACAGATCTGCAAGAGAACACCACGTGTGTGCTGATGGCTGGCAGGAGACACTGAGTCAGCTGGCCTGCAGGCAGATGGGTTTAGGGTAAGGTCAGTAGTGTGTAGCACTTGATGAGTTTCTCAGAGGGCTCTGTGGATGTTAGTGGTAATATCTTCCTTATGAATGATGTAGAACTGGAAAATCAGGGCTCTCCAAAGCCCTTGAAATAAATCCTGTGTGAGGAACTTATTTAATTCTAGGCACCTGCTCTAAAGAGTGTGAGCTGCAAACCTGTTATGGCAAAGTCTCAAAAGTAAATGAACTAACTAATTGTATTTTGAAGTACTTGTGAAATGGAATACGTTCACTGCTTATAAATGCATTAAGATGGTCTCCTCTCTGGAACCTGGATGAAAAACTCTTCATACCCCTTCCCTGAGGTTACTGGGAATTTCTTTTTAAGCAATATACATACATTAAAAAAAAAAAAAAACAAGTTGAGAAAGAGAAGTCAAAGCTGCTGGTATTTCTATTTATCCTAAGCAACACAGAAAGTACACACCAAGGAATAATTCAGCGTTTTGCTTTTTAGTGGAATGAGAAGACCCACCCTGTCTTTTACATAACTGGAATGGAAGGAAGTGTGCACACACTGATTTGTGAGGTGTTTTGTTTCAGGTCATTTGGCAATAGAGAACAATCTTCTGTACCACCACACAACACATAAAAGATAATGTATACATATGTACGTTATATTACTATACGGCATTTTGTCTTATTATCCTAATGATATATGTGAGATTTGAGTATGAATATAGAAATAAGAAAAATAAAAGATCAGTGAGTCATGCAACTCTAGACTTAAAAGCCAGAGTTGATGGTATTTCCCAGAATCCACTGAATAAATGAAGATTGTTTACAATTATGAGCCTTTTGACTCAGCAACTAGCTGCATATTATTGTTGCCCCAGTTTGAAGAATCATATCACCGCTAACATCTTGTGCCCTTTTCTTCCTTGTAAAGACCCACATCTTTGGAAATTTGAGTAACTCTTACTAATTTATAATAGAAGAACTTTAATCTTTTCCAGCACTAGAAAAAAAATTGTAGCTGTCATGATCTATTAAATTACTGTCCGTTTTCGGAATTTCTTTATTCTGTCTAAATGAAATGGGATATGATTTTGATTCAATAAATGAAAACCACTTGAAAGTGCTTATCTTGGTTCTCTCACCAAGACACAGGGGTATTGCTTAATATGAAAATTCAATTACACGAGGAGACTTAGCTCTGCCGAGAGTTCTGAGGGTAAGTCAGACCTGAGAAGATTTACAAGAACAAAAGTTTTGACAAGTCACCTGAAATATAAACTGTTAAACTGTAAACAAAAGATCTCTTGTCTTAAATGTCTTGTCTTACTTCATCTTTTTTGTATTTCTTGCATACTAGATTTTTGTTGCTCTAACATACATGTAAGGAATTTGACTATTTCAGTGGCGCTGGGCACCGTCACAGTGTTTGCGCAACTATCTCTACTGTCTAAGTCCATAACATTTTCATCACCACAGAAGGAAACTCTGTGGCCGTACGGAGTCCCTCTCAGTTGCCTTTCAGATGCAATAAATCACTCACTCATTTTCCATCTCTATGCGTTTTGCTTCTGCTCTGGATGTTTTAATAAGGAAGCGTATAGCACGTGATCTTTTTGTCTAGATAATATTCTCAGTTATCTGTGTTACAGTATGTACAATTTCATAGTTAAATAATACTTCATTGAATTGTTATACCACATTTAGATTGTCAGCCACATTTCCGACGTTACGCCACATTTAATTATATCTTCAAATATTTGGATTGTTTCCACTTTTTATTGCATACGAGATTTATAAATAATTCCTTTAACCAGATATGACAGTGAATCCCTGCAACCCCAACACTCAGGAAGTAGAGACAGGAGGATTGCTTCAAGCTTGAGGTCATCCTGCTGTGAGCTTCAGGGCAGCTAGATTTACAGAGGTGCTCTGAAACACAAGCTCGCTTATTCTATTCCCTTTATTTCATTGACTCCGAGGGTGAAATGTTAGCGTTTAAGATATTTAAAGCCACAATTGACAAATGGATGTTTTTGTTTTCGACAACTTTATTTCACTGAAAGGCAAGGAGAATATGAGGAAGAAATATAGTCAATTCGCCATAATTACTGGCAGAATTCTTGGATAAATGGGTAAATAACATCAGGTCATCTGAGACTGGCTTCAGGTATACCTGTCAACTTATTTTGATGGCTCATAGACTGAGAGACATATAGAGAGGCAGAAGAGGGAAAGAATGAAGATAATGGGCAGATGAGGCCTCATCCCTGGTATGAGGATGTGCTGCTTGGAAAGCTTCTGTTTCCTGAGTCTCTAGAGACTAGTTGTCTTGTGGAAATTCATACTTCTGCTACTGGTACCTCAGACAAGCTCTACACAACCTTTGAATCTTCCAGTCAAAGTCCTTGATTGCAAAATCTTTCTGACCATGGTGTGTCTACACTCCAGGTTGGAGGGGAAATACTGGCTTTCCTTCTTGACTTTCAGAATGGAGTGCCCTTTGTACTGGTCGGCCTTTAGCTTCCAAACATTCTACTTCAAAGGTCGAACCTTAGAAAGCCAGCCTTAGCTCTGCTTACCTTCCATAGTCTGTTTCGCTTTGTGGAGTGTGTGCGCATGAGTGTTGACCTAAACTAGACACTGTACGGAGGATGTGCAGGAGGACACCATCACTGGGCTTGGAGTGTAGGAGAGCCATGGGTGAGACCAACAAAGGACATAAGTCTCATTTCCTTCATTGACGATGACACAGGCTTAGAGCAGAGCTTACAGAATTCCTATTGAAAGTATGCAAGAAAACAATATTCAGCTCTAATCCTTGGGAGGATTCACTCTGTAAGCACAGACTGAAAAAAGCACTAATATTTAATATTCAGAACTAACTCACCTTCCCTCTAAAAGGGGTATTCATTGATTTTAGTGGGGAGTTTATAAACTAGTTTGTAAAAAAAAAAAAAAAAAAACTTTACTCCTATGCCAAATTGTGTGTTTTCTGGGATTATACGGCAATAGTTCTGGTAGAGGCAGTTGATTAAAAAGATAGTCATGGGCTCTGTTTTTCAGACACAGATTCTACTAACCATGTATTAGAGCAAAACTGGCAGACTTGTAATTAAGTATTTGTTCAGGTGAAAAGATTCAGTGTTTGTGTTGAATCCGAACACTTACTTTCATCTGGAGGTTGATCCAGAGTTCACCCCAGCCTAGAAGCGCAATGCTTTGCTGGTGAGACAAAGGCATAAATCAAGTCCGTGAGTTCTTTTGACAGCATCTTGTCTTCTACTTACACTATCAGAAACATACGCACATGTATTTAATGAACAATACAAATCAGGACTTATTCGGCTCTCTAATCCTTGCCAAATGCAGGGTTGGGACATCTGGCATTTGAGGATAAGTTTAGGGGGTGGGAACTTCTGTCTCTTGGCTCTACAAGCTCTATCTCTACAAAATGTGAACTCATCTGGAAATCCATGTCTTGAATCTATTTGATTGTCAGAGTTTCTTTTTGGAGAATGTTTCTATATTTTGGGCACAACCACAGTCAAAGACACTATGTATTATGTGACCTAGGAGTCCCTAGTATTCCCTTGTAGGGTTTATGTTTTCACTGCGTCCTCCCAACCCCCAGGTTTACTGGGAAAGAACTGTTTACTTCAAGATGGTTGCCTTATTCACATGAAACTTGAAAGCACCTGAAAGTCCAGCCCACGATGCTGCTCTCACACATATGAACCTGAGTAAGCATCTTTTGATATTCACAAGGTTTCAATGGGTGAGCTATAACTTGCTTATCATAGAATTAACCCTTTCCAGTAGCACTATTGCGCTGCTTTCACTAGATTCACAAGGTTACATAATTGGTACCATCTGATTCCAGAATTCTTTTATTAGCCTCCCCCCACTTTCCCCCAATGCCCCAAATGCATGGCTATTAGTCTCCAATTTGCTTTCAGCCCTGATGACTACTAATGCATTTTCCACGTCTGCGGATTTTTCTACAGGGTACATTTTCCATGAGTAGAATCATATAATATCTGCTTTTATGTCTTACTTTTTCCATTTAGCATAGAGTTTCATAGTAAACAGTCACCTGTAAGCTTTTGCATGAACATCCATTTTCAAGATTCTTGGGCATTAAAAACTTAGAAAGACAATTGCTATAGCAAATGGTGACTTATATTTAATTTTTTTGAAGTGCTGCCAAAGTCTTTTCCAAAAGGGCCACCTCATTTTATACTCCCACCACCAACGTATGAGTTTTAATTCCTTCATATTCTTCTCAACTCTGATTGTTAAGTACTTTTCTGACAGTCAGCCTAGTTGGAATAAGATAATATTTTCACTGTGAAATTTATTTGCATTTCCATGATTGCTAATGATGTCCAACACTTTTTTTTTTTAAATTTAGTCCTTCATTTCTGCTTTAAATTCCCAGAAAAGGTAAAACTCTTTATCCTTACAGGTTCATTTATTTTCACTTTGTGTGAATTACAGTTGCTTGCTTATATGTCGATGTACTATGTCTATGCTTGGTGTCCATAGCAACCAGAAGAGGGCGTTGGGTCCCTTGGAATTGAGTTAACAGACAGTTTTGAGCCATCGTGTGGGTGCTGGGAACTAAACGGGATCCTCTGCAAAAGCAACTAGTGCTCTTAACTACTGAGCCATTTCTCCAGCCCTATAATTCTTTTTTATTATTTAATTTTCTGAAGAAAAAAGGCACATGCGTGTGTGTATAATATATTTTTATTCATTGACTCTTTATTCCCTTTTTCGTGTTTATAGACTGTGGGAAAACACCCTACATAACATAATCCAATGTTTTGTGGTTTTTTTTTTAATACTTCTTGGTAAAAATGCCTACAGTACTGAGTCGATGTTTGTATGTCTGAGGGAGAAGCCACATGGAGCAAGCCCATGGAGTACCATGACCTTCACACAGCACTGTTGAGTCATTTCTGCTACTCTTGTGTTGTATTCATAGGGAATTAATTTCTTAGACAAATTCTAAGAGGTTTGTGGTTAAACATCTAGGTGGAAAGAAAATCTATGGTACAATGTGTGTATTCATAGTGTTTGATAGAATGTTGTATTTTGGGTAAAAGAGACTTGTTTTCCTGAAAATGTATTCAGAGGAAGAAGATTTTTTTTTAAAGTTCTTTCATGAATCTACGTGGTACCAGCTTTAAAAACAAAGGCAAAGTATTCCTGTTGCCATAAGACCATAAATTTATGTCTGGTAATGATAAACCCTGACAGGAATTTGGCTATCTATTAGCAAACTGAATCTCAAAGCATGTCAGTTGAGTCTGTGAATAATTTATGAAGTGGAAACCTCTCAGTGAGGTAGAGAAAGTCTCCATTATTAACTGCAGTGGAACGAGGTGGGATCTGAAGTCAATCCAGTTTGTTTTCTCTCATATTATACTTGGTTGTAAGCAACTCATTGTTAAAATAGATTGACACTCACAAAAACCAGCTTCCCTGAGGTTTCCAAAACCAAGTACTGTCCAGAGCTAGTTTTCACCCTTCTAGTCTTAACCCCAGTAATAACAGGACCAACCACAAACCATGAAGTTCAGGAGCAGGAATGACGCTGATTCATACAAATGCCCTACGATAGCATATTCCCAGGTCATTCCAGTGGTTAGAGCGTTGACTTGGACACGCACATAGGTGAAACCTGAGAGCCTAAGAATACGGTACAAGTTGAATGAATTTGCCCCAAGAGGACTCGAATAGTTTCTACAGGAAGTTGTTACATACCAGCATCCTTTTGAAATGGTACTGGGCACTCCAAGTAATGGCTGAGTTTCTGATCTTAGGTCTTCTTCCTCTCGTTTTTAAAAAGTACCTCCAAGTCAGCATCCATATACTCCCTTATCTCAAAACTATGTGTCTTTTTCCATTATATTAAAATCTGCACAGAAAGTTCAATTCTTTTATTCTGGGATTGTATAAGATGCCAATTCCTGTTTTACCCAACCCATCTTCAAGTTTTTTCTTTGGTAAATATTAGACACACTGACCTGCTTGCCACTGATCTAACATTCCAAACGCCTACCAGTGGGGCCATCTTTCCATCCCTGGTCTCACTGCCTGGAATTCTGATGGCCAACCCCTATCCCCATCATCATTCACGTATCCTACATGAATGAATGAATCGGAGATGCTTATGGACTGAGGCAGCCTTCACTCTACCGTAGCTCTTGATCTCACCTTTTTTGAAGTCCTTATCCAGCACCTCAAATAACTTTGGAAAACAAGCGTTCATCTGTTTCTCTCACCGACACGATAGCTATTAATTTCTTGTTTCAAATTCCATTTTTCCTTATTAACTCACAGTTATCCATTTTAACGTCTGCCTGACTACATCAGTCATTTAAATTCTCTTGAAGTAACATTTGGTTTTTGAGTTCAAAACCACCTGATAACTAGCACTACTTGTATGAACATGGCTGGTTAACCCCATTTAATAAATGTAAGTCGAGTTTAATTTTACTGCCTTCTTTTAACCTTTTTGCGTTACTCAAAAGCTGACACACAAATGGCTCTATAGATTCCTAATCCCAGGGCTCAGGGATCTCTTGAAATAAAATATTCCACGTAATGTCCCTGGCAGCAGGCAAGTCCACATGTAATGTTTTCTGAATTTTGGATTCTTTATCTAGAGCGCCCCATGTTGTTTACATTTCCTGCTCACGTCAAGTTGTGTACATGCTCAGAAGCATTTTCTATGCTTCCGACGCCTCTAAAAAAGGAGGAAAGGGCATCTGACAAGACAAAGCACTTCTGTTACAGAGTTAGCTTTAACTCGTGTTTACAGGCTTCTAAAGAAAGAGCCGGCCCATGGAGATAGAAACGGGTTATCTCCAGCCTAACACACTGATTCACAGAAGCTGAAAAGCGACCAGCATTTACTGTAACACCGAAATCAAGGCGCTGTCCATAAAATGCTCGAGCCTTTATTTGATAAAGAGTAAGAGTGATGCTCCAAAGGGTATCAAAAAAGAAATAGGAATTTTTCCAACAAAATATCCAAAGAAAGACAAAGAATATATTTACACAAAAATATACTTACTACTTAGTACAACTTATTCAGTTATGTAAAACTGTTTTATTATCAAATGATATTTTAATGTATAATATTTATGGTTGATTGGTGTTACAACATAAATGTTGTCTTAAATACTGTTGTTAATGTTCTAATAATGTTAAAATTATTTAATTGATGGTTATGATTAGTAAATATTTTACTTCACTTATAATTTCATTACTTTTCATACTGGAATAGATTAATTTCTCTGTTTTTAATATTTGTGAGATGTGAATAGTGTGATTTAATGCCATAAGGTAATATAAAATAATGAAAAGTGATTTTATAATTTGTACCTATAGATTGTGCCCAATATAGTTATTATATTCCACCTCTGAAATAGACAAATAGATTGTAAGATTTTAAAAAAAAGCTATCTCTTTTTAGTTGGAATTTCACTGGTATGTTTTTTAATTATGGCTTACTAAAAAGATAGACTCAGATGTCATGCCCACTGGAAACATTCATACTGAAGAGAGTTATGCTGTAGCAAGTGTAAGCTGAGCTGTTTAAACAGGAATGACTCAATAGTAGTGTTCATGTTTGTCTCAAGCCCACTAATACCATTCTGTCAACATCTTAGCTCATTCTTCAGTTTGATAAGAAACTTAACCAGTCTTCAATTGTTTGTCTGGTAGTAGGCCCAGAGTCATTGTACTACCTTAAATTATATCTACAAAATAGGATTCAAATAAGGATGATGATATGATATGGTTCAAAAAAATACTTTGGAAGCTGGATTCTAAGTATTCTTGTGGAATTGTTCAACACTCTGAACAGGGTACTTGCGCATTTCCTACACAAATGTGTATTTCAATACCAATTCTCAACCACTGAGAACAAACACTGGGGTTCTTTTTCCCCAGCAACAGACACACTGGAACAGAGTTTTTTGTTGTGGATATGTGTAAGCCGTTGCTGCTCTCTTGATGTCTAGGTACAGGGTCCCTATCCTTTGGAGACTTGTGTACGTTTGCGTGTTTAAAGTAAGCGAGCTCAGTTAAAACTATTGTGGGATACTTGTTATTGCTTACACACAAAGCCCACTGAGAAAGATGAAGACAGAATGGGCTGTTGTCTAGCAATCTGATGCCAGTTCCTTTCAGAGTACCATGGGATAAGACTGGGGGATATAGCTCAGTAGTCAAATACTTGACAAGCATGAGACATGGGATTGATAACTTCACCAAAACAAAACAAAATTCCTATGTCATGTTTCAGAACTCTGAGTAAGCTTTGTCATCTCATCTCAACAGTGGGAAAAATCACACATTTGTGTATGTCTTCTGCAACTGCACAAGTCCCAAAAAGCAGATTCTTTTGTGGAATACAGTTGGCTTGCTTTCTCTAGGGGATTGATTCTAGGACCTCAGCCTTGTAGATTCATGGTGTTTGCATGTAATTCCTATGGATTCACTGCCTGTGTTTAGTAATGAGCCATAGGATAGGACAGCATTACCAGTGTTCAAGGATTTAGTTTTGTGCAAGAAGAACGTTTCAGTGTTTCAGAATGCAAGGAAAACTAATTTTTTTTAATAATAGCACTTTCTTTTGCCTAATGATGAGTTTCTCCAACTTTCCATTTGATATAACTGGGGTGCTAGCTATGGGTTTCTTCTTGGAAGCTTGTGAGTGAATGATAAAGCACACAGTGTGTAGTGCTCCATGGGGCCTTTCCCCAAAGTAACTAACAGGCCTGGTCCTTTTCCTAACTCCTTTCCCCTTTGCTAATCATGCTCCAGCCAAATCCTCCTGAATAAATTTCTTTTCTTGAAATATTGATTTATAATGTGATACATTTTAAAGAATTGAACCCTAAATAATGATAACACTTGTTCAATTTGTTTGAATATTTACCCAGCATTTCCTTTATATCAGAGAACCATCTGTGACTGAGCTGATCCACGGAGAGGAAGACCAGCAGTGGCTGAGGTTGCACTCCGGCTGGGAGACTCTCAATAGGAGCACCTTGCAGGAGCTGCTGGTGCACAGGTAAGAAAACCCCCACAGCAGCCTTGCGTGTGCACATTATGGAGTAAGGGCTGACCAGTGGCATTTCTTCTCTTTCAAACCTGCAAACACTCAAACTTGCCACACCAGTAAATAACTTTCCCAGAATATCTGTTAATTTTTACATTTCAATGTTAATGGGCTCTTTATAGACAGGATTAATTTTATTTTGACAAGTTTCCTATTTAGTCAGAACTACAGGATCCATTATGTTAGGAGAATGTCTCATTTTGCAGTGAACTCTCACATCTGTAGTTCCTACAAATATTACATAGGACTAGTTATCAGGGAAAATTAAGTTAGAGTCTGAAAAAAATAATAAACACAGATCAAAACTAAAGTCATGTAGTTTTGACTTCTTCCCTTAAATGATGACATATTAAGCAATTTGTCTCCGTTGGATGGGCTGAAAGAGGAATGTAAGGAAGTAATGGACCTTTTTATTTTTTTAAGATTTGTTTTAATTTATGCATCTGGTGTGTGTGAGCATATGCACGTGAGTGCAGATGCTTTGTGGTTCTTATTTAAAATATTTATTTATTTATTTATTTATTATTTATTTACTTATTTAATGTATATGAGTATACATTAGTATACTATAGCTGTCTTCCCGCACACCAAAAGAGGGTACCAGATCTCATTACAGATGGTGGTGAGTCATGTGGTTGCTGGGAATTGAACTTAGGACCTCTGGAAGAGCAGTCAGTGCTCTTAACTACTGAGCCATCTCTCCAGCCTGCTTTGTGGTCCTTAAGATATGATCCACCTAGCACTTGCATTTTGTAGTCAGATAAACTTAGCTTGCCTTTTCTCTCACCCATCATCTGTAGAATGTAGCCTTTGAGACCATTGTTTAAATGTTCTTAAATCTAACCCTTCATTCTTGGCTGTTAGAATAAGATAGTTATAATTAAGGAGTTTATTTTAAGGAATGAATGGGTCATGAGGACAGAGGGTTCCCAGAACTCTGAGTGACAGGCCTCCTGATGTGAGTTCTGAGTACAGAACCCAGGTCTTCAGCAAGAGGAGTGCATGCCTTGAACTGCTAAGCCACCTCTCCAGCCTCCTCCTTTCTTAAGAGATATATTTTTATTTTTAATAAGAGCATTTTGAGGTCCTCTGGCTTGAAGTTAAGGCTTCATTCATGCTTGGTAAGCACTGAGCTGTTTTCCCAGCCCAAGGAATGGATTCTTATTAGACACGTT
This sequence comes from Grammomys surdaster, assembly GCF_004785775.1. Taxonomy (NCBI): domain Eukaryota; kingdom Metazoa; phylum Chordata; class Mammalia; order Rodentia; family Muridae; genus Grammomys; species Grammomys surdaster. The sequence goes on from NW_021604791.1 coordinate 10,599,666, forward strand.
ACATTACAGATACTAGCCAGGCTGTCTTATCTAGATTGGCCCATTAATTCTTTAAAATAGACTTCTTAATTATGATTACTTTAGTCCAACAATTGAGGACATAAAGGGTTAGATTTAAGAATATTTAAACAACTATCTGTAAAGGCCACAGCCTATAGATGGTGAGTGATAGAAAACACAAGCTAATTTTATCTGACTGTAGATGTAACTGCTAGGTAGATTACATTTTAAGACCCACAAAGAAGAAAAGTAAAGGTGGCCCTTTGCCCCTCAGGAAATCTGAAGACTTCCTCATTGGTCAAACTCTGCCCCTAAATTTCTGACTACTCTGTCAAATGAAGTACTTGCTCCAAACCAATGACCTAAATCTTTCAACACAACGATGTTCCTCTAAACTGGGTATGGAAAAATCCTTCCCAGTCAGACAAATGAATAAACAACCATTCTACTTTGGGGATTTGTAGACATAGCTCACTAACTAAATGAGATGCTATGTAACAAGTTTTCTACAAAGAGTTGGGTGGCTAATATTTATGACTCTCTGCACGAAAGCTGTAATTTTAAAAACAAATGTAATAATTAAATTTACAACGAATTTTTGAATGACATTTTTACACTAGGTCCAGGGCTAGTCTCAGAAGGAATATAAAAATCAAATGAAAGTAAAGAAAGATGTGATTCCCAAAGAACTTATCGTTTGAGTACATTCGGAGATTAGAGGGAAGTCTGAAGGATATTTTCTATATCACGGGGACAAGGCTTAGAGAGATGGCTCAGCTGATAAAGTGCCTCTCTAAGCATAAACAACAACCTGAGTTAGCCACACTAGGAATAACAAAGCAGAGACTAGAGAGAGAGATGACTTTAGGTTACAGGAAGGTAGAAAGAAAACTAGACTCTTATATGTTGTATAATTAATCTTTTGCCAATATTTACAGATGACCAAAGGGAAATTTATTTTTAAAAATGAAGATACAGTAAATTTTCAAAATGGGAAGATTTGTGGTGCATGGAAACGGTATATATGTAAGGGGTATTTTTTATAGGTGAGATCAAGGATTCATACTATTTTTACGAGTCCCAACAAGCCTTACGTGTTTGTAACTTATATGATGAAAAAAGTGTTTGATGGCTGGAAAATTATTTGCTGATTACCATTTAACTTAACCTAAACTGAGTTCTTTTGTTCAACACCCCCCAACACGCATGCACACACACACACACACACACACACACACACACACACACACGACAGAGAATGAGAATGAGAGGGAGAGGGAGAAGGAGAGGAAGGGGAAGTGAGGGGGGAGGGAGGGA
>NW_021604791.1:10601082-10607253 GCF_004785775.1 Grammomys surdaster
GAGAGAGAGAGAGAGAGAGAGAGAGAGAGAGAGAGAGAGTTAGCTCTATGGCTTCATACCTGAGATTTTTCGGAAGCCCAGTAAGGATCCACGCTTCCAATAATGAGTGCCTACTCGTTCTGACCATGGCACGTGGGATTATAGAAAAGGAATTCAAGCTCCCTTTGTCCTGTCATTCTATATCCACAGTTTAACTTTGACAGTCTGGGCAAGATTGTTTTTTTTAGTCTAAATTTCCTTGTTCATTGATCTTCCATTCAAAAATGCAAAGTAATATTTTATTCCTCTCAGTCTGTATCTCAAGGTTTTTTTGGAGAATGGGGGCGGGGATGGATCTGACCTTCTCATCCTTCGCCATAGATTCTAACTGTCAACTAATATGATGTAAGAAGCTTCATGATAAGAATTTCTCTTTCCACAAAGGTGACATCTCATTATGATATCAAATAAACTAAAACAAGTAGTGTCCATGCTTCTGATGTGGTCTCTGACCACACCTGTGCCCCAAGAAATATTACCATAAGGTAACTGTCTTGGGAGAGTGTGTCCTCCTCTGATGGTGGACCCTGTGTTGCCTGACATTGATAACATGCTTCAGGTAAACAGTAAACATGTAACTTAACATTATAACATTTTATGTTTCCAAACCTAGGCAGTCCTGCCCTAGCAGAAGTAAGATTTCCCTTCTGTGTGACAAGCAAGGTGAGATTGGTGGGGTATCATGGGATGTGACATTAATTGTGCTAGCTCCTGGGAAACAGGATCATTTACGGATCACAGCCAGAGCTCAGCATCTTCTTGGATTTGGAAATGAATCATGGACTATGATTTCTGATCCTTGCTAGACTGTGGTCGCCGCCCTGCTGCCCGAATGAACAAGAGGATCCTTGGGGGTCGGACTAGTCGTCCCGGAAGGTGGCCGTGGCAGTGCTCTCTGCAGAGTGAACCCAGTGGACATATCTGTGGCTGTGTCCTCATTGCCAGGAAGTGGGTTCTGACAGTTGCCCATTGCTTTGAAGGGTAGGTTGCAATGTTTCATTTTACATTTCCCTGGATCTTACCATTTGTCACTTAGGAAGTCCCAGTGGACTTCCTAACTCCACTATGTATGTAGTAACTCCTTGAAGTAGTTTCAACTCAAATAAAGCCATTCTTCCTCCCAGGAGAATGGGAGGAATCTTTATTTGTAGAGCTCTTTGTGCCCTGCTGGGCTTCCACTCACTTATGTCCAAAAGCTATATGGTGCTTGAAATGTATATGCTGAGGAGGGAGGAAAACCAAGAGGTTCAGAAGACTTATTTCTCAGCCATTGCTGCTCGGCTTCCGTTCTGCACATCTTAAGTGTATTATACGCATGCGCATACACGTGGAAATGGTTTGTTTGGAAGCTACCTGAGGTTTGGATGGACAACGTATAGGCAGTTGGGAAGCAGGACTAAAGGTACAGTATTTGTGTTAGGTTTCTCAAAGATGCAGAACCAAATCTCTGTCGGAACAGTATCTTCCCCGTGGATTTGTGTGTGCAGAAAGTGAGTCTATTTAAAGCCTTAGGAACCATGCTTGGCAACAGCTAGTAAGACTGAAAAAAAGTGTATATATCTTTAGAAAAAAAAAACACTGCTGCACATTGCGAGAGCTCTCCATTTACTTGGATTTGGAAATGAATCATGCACTATGATTGGCATTATGGTCTGTGCAGACGTGTGGTTTGCTAGCTTTATTCAGCCTCTCCCATGCTTCCTTTCTCTCACTTCCCCATCATTCTGAAGGTAACTCTTGTTCCAGCCTGATGAAGATCTCTCCATGGCTCCAAATACATCCAGCTGTTCACATAGTGTTGCTGTTGATTTCTACAACTGGAAATCACACTTTGTCCATCATCAATGCTTTTCCCTTTTGGTAATATACCATGGTCATCCCTCTAGGTCAGTTCTGATAGTGCTAACATATGCTTTGAAAGCTAAGTACTATTCTGTATAGACTTGCCATGAATTTTTCTATAAGTCATCAGTTGATGACCATTTGAGATAGTTTCAACTTGCTGTTATTATAACACTGCTGAGGTAAAACTCTTCTTGTGTAATTCTAGCATCCTATAGGTGCTATTGCTTCTAGGGAAGGCTGAGAAAAGGCTCAGCTCTATATAGGGATTACAGACATGGATACTTGCTTTGGCCCTTGAGGAGCTAGGTAGGAAGACAGATTTTTTTTTTATTTTAGTAATTTTATTTGGGATTATACCATAGTCACATAATTTCCTCCCTCCCTTTTCTATGTCGCTAGAGTCACTCATGTACCAATCTTGTTCTCTTTCAAATTCATGGCTTCTTTTCCTTTTGATGTTATTACACATATATGTGTATATCCTTAAATATATAAATACAATTTGTTTATTCTACTATGTTACCTGTTATTTCGGTGTGAGTCTTCATGGGTGTGACTTCCATGACATTTCTAGGAGATGCAATTTCATAGAAAACTCCTTGATTCTCTGGCTCTTACAATCTGTCTACTGCCGTTTCTGCAGTGATCCCTGACCCTTAGGAGAATGTGATTTGTCACAGATGTATCAGTTGAGACTGGGCTCCACAACTCTGTGTTTGATTGGTTACAGTTTTCTGTAATGGTCCCTGTCAGTTGCAAAGAGAAGTTTCCTTAATGAGATGTGAGGAATAAACTCAATTGTGGGCACAAGAACAAATACTTAGAATGTAGTTAGGGATTGTACTGGTTTAGAAAAGTGGTGACTGTAAGTTCTCCTCCGAGATCTATGGCTTCACCAGTCCTAGATAGGTCCTGGCTAGAGTTCTAGCTCCAGACATAATTTCTTTTTTTGTTGAATGGATCTTAAGATCAATTAGAGAGCTGTTGGGTACTGCTATTGTATGTGTACTACTACTATGCCCTGAAGGCTATAGTCCCATACTGATTATCACTGTGGTTCACAGGAATGAAGTGCCTTTGATTTCATTCCACCTTTAGAAGCTCGCTTGACATTATATTATATCTGCGTGACATTATATATTATATCTGATATTATAAAAGCTAATAGTTCAAGTCAGATCCAATACAGAGGCCTGTAAGTATATCTGAAGTGTATGATCCTCCACCTCTGGGAGTTAACCAAGGGCAATAGCCAGAGCCTCTGATGTTTGGGGAGTCTCTTGGATAATTCCAATCAACAAAGGACACAGACATTTAAATATATATTCTGAATATGTGACAAATGGTGACAAATGAAAAAAATGTGATAACTTTTGATCTCTCTAGTGGGAAAAAATAATATGTATCAAATCAGTACCTTTTCTTGAGAAGTTTCATATGTGAGACCCAGAATGATCCAGAGTATGTGGAGAAACACACTGTGATGTTCTTGTTCTTACCAAATGTTCTCAGATATCTTTTACAGTTCTGACTTGTAGCCCACAAAAAGCAGGAGATTATTCTAGCAAAGTGCATTCATCAAAGGTGATTACCTAAATGAATCCATGGCTTTTCAAAGGAGCAACAGTGTTTAATGTGCTTATTAATTAAAGTTTATGGGCTGCTTTTGCTATTCCCACATGTGGTATCAAAGTTTCCTCTCGCACTGGAGGACCTATACAATGAGGAAGGAAACTTTTAAGAAGGAATAAGTGTGTGTTTATAGTCCATGACATAGAAAAGATACCAAAGATCTTCAAGAAATTTTGTAGAATCCCAAATTTAACGGTGCTGTCAAGAAGGGCCTGCTCCTCCAAATGAGGTTAGAAATTGCCCAACTTCAATTAAGTCCATTTTGATTGCGAAGTCATAACCTAATTCTGTTTTATGGTCTCACAAGTGGCACTGCTGGCTTTTCAGAACTTTTAATTTTAAGGCCTATTCTCTGCCGGGGCCATCAATTGCTGCAATTATTGGGATTTACTTCATATCCTGATCCGTATTTTGGCAAGGCATAATACGATCCATCTGTGAGCCTTTTCCTCCTGTCTCTTTTAATTATATTGGTGGGAAAGGAGAGACAATTTGCTTTGCATTTCCATGGAGAGGTATTTAAAGATACCAAACAAAAATTAAAACCATGAGATACTAAGTTGACCAGCTAGAGCTCCATATTCCTCAATACCGATTCAACTTCAAAGGTTCTAAGGAGGAAAAGACTTTGACATTCAGAGATAATTTAACAAGCAATGTCCTCCCTTCCTTCACCCTTGAAGGACTGAAGGATGAACTTCCTGGGCCAGGCCATAGTGAGTAACTATCAAAGCATCTAATTCCTTTCCTGGAAGCTTGTATGGAAAGCTGCCATCCTGCCCATATCTTTAATCCTGTTATTTCACACGTGTCTTGATTTCTACCACACCATTCAGTCCCAAATTTTGGCTGTGTGTTTGCATTTCTGCCCATTTTACCTAGCTTCCTTTCTCTCCTTACAACTCTTATAGTCCCATAGGTACATCACATCTGTTCTTTGACAAGACCTTCAGCATTCTCATCCCTGAATCTTCCAGTCAGATCAGGAAGAACTCCAAGGTGACGAACACATTTTTTTTTTTAATGTTTGCCTTCGTGTACTTAAGAACAGAGAACAGACACTCACAAATAACTACATAAATGAATAAATAAATATTTGTGTTATGTCTGACTTTCAACATCAACTGGGTCTTTAATAATCCCTGAGTATCTTTCCATCTAAGTTGGGAAAGTTCTCTTATTTGTCACAGAACAAAGCATGCCCTTAGTGTCTCAACTCTGCTGATCTGACAGTTTCATAATTCACTCAGAAAGGGAATTACTGAGGGCTGAGCTGTGTCCTTAGGGTTACTCCTTCATCTTGGTGCTTATGAACAAGGTCAACCATTCATAGTTTATTTTTCCGTCTCATCTTCTGGCATGATTTGATACATTCCCATGAGTAAAAATGTTCATGAACACACCACTTCTCATGTTTGGAACCACACTTCCTTTGTGGTACTATTCTTAGTGTTACTTAAGTGTAAGCTAATGTGGCTTTAAAAAACCCCTGGTGCCTGGAACCTGGCTCCATGCTCCCCTCTGCTCTGTGACCTCTAGAGACACTCCTTTCCATTAATATATATATATATATATATAATAGTTGGCCTGAATTATCAATCTCCACAGTTTCTGGAACTTCTAACACTAAAATGCTCCCCTTCTGCTTTTAATTTTCGATGAAAAGAAAACTCTAGGCAAATTAAATTTGTCAAAGTTGAATTAGGAAAAGAATGACTGTGCAGTAGGAAGCCTTCAGAACAGAATTGACAGGCTTACCACTTCCGGTGTTGTCATTTCCTGTTCCAGTACAGTAAACCTGGGACAGAAAGGTTAGCCATTGTTAGAGGATATCATGCACCCAGTTCCTAACCAAGTTCATGTCAAATGTATGATTAGGAACCTCAAATGAGCATCTAACCAACGCGATGGACACTTTCACAGTGAAGACAGTTTTCACCCTAAGAGACAGTTAATTATTTTCCAGCTTTTGTCTCAACAAATCATCGCCCTCTACTGATCTCATTTCACGCATCATGATATAGATGCTGTCCTATCATTCATCACATCTTAACCCCTTGTTCCTAAACTTTCTTTGTATCTTTGGTCACATTTCTTATTTTGTCTTTCACTGTGGTGGAAGATATTCCCCTCCATTAAGAACAATCACGTCCCTTCATAGACTTTACCCCTCACAACCTCATTTCTTCTCTGCATCAGTTGGTCCCTGGGAGCTGAATGGATCCTCTCCCATTGGTGCCTTAATATCACTGATGTAAAACGCCCTCTCTTTGCTTTACTTCCGTCTTCGACTTCTGCTCCATGTTGATTGCTGTTCACTGGGAGATACTTAAAACGTCTACAATAGTTACCCTCTCCATGCCTATCTCAGTATCTCCTTAGCCTGTGGTAGCTGGGCTGTCCTCAAGGCCAGCAAAGAAACAAGGCTTACTGGAGTTTGGTAATGACTTCCACCTTGTCAAACCCAGTAGTGAGTTTTCAGCTTCTGCTCAACGGAATGTCCCTTACCTTCATATCACTGCATCCTTCTTGGAATAACTTTCTCTATTTTTATTCTAGAATAGTGAAAGAGCCTTTGGCCTTCATCTTGTTTTCATGACCTACCATTTTCTCTTCTCTTCTCTTCTCTTCTCTTCTCTTCTCTTCTCTTCTCTT
>NW_021604791.1:10607263-10632275 GCF_004785775.1 Grammomys surdaster
TTCTCTTCTCTTCTCTTCTCTTCTCTTCTCTTCTCTTCTCTTCTCTTCTTTTTTTATCTTCACCTGTCTTTGGGAATCTGAGTGCTCCAGGGGCACTGGCTGGCTTTCTTATCTGTCTCAACTTACTGAATTAATAAATGCCATTTTTGAGCCAGTATGAATTTTCTGCCCACCCTACTTTTCCTTCCAATCAGTTATCATTACTATCTGCTACTACCACACAGTAAAGCGCTTGCACTTTACTGCTTAGAAAAGATATCGATTTAAATGTGTAATGAACACCCTACTATACATGGCTATTGATTGCTCCTGTCTTTCAATGATCAATGATAGATGGTCAATATTCTTTTGTTAGCTCTTCCTGTGCTTTGAACTGTCCATCATTTCAGTGTTGCAGTGTTTTAAACAAACATATTAATCACATAGAAGATTAATTTTATGGATATCGGCTGCATATCATTCTTGAATGGAGACGTGGAAGTAGAGGGGGTGTGTAAACAGAATGCTCTGCTTGGTTCTAGTTATCAATTAAGATGAAATGAGCTGGAACAGACAGTACTTTCCTCTTTTTTCATGAGAGCCATTTCCATTTCCCATGCCTTTCCTTTGAAACAAACTCCGACTTATTTTATGGCTAAGACTTTTGACAATTACTGTAGTTTCGTGACACTCTGTGACAGACTCCAATTCTGCAGTGCTTGGATCCATCTGTGGTCACATTAACTGTTCAAATGATTCTTCCTTTCCCCCACTTACTTCGATCACTTGTGATGGCAGAATACATACCCGTGAATGCTACTATTTCTACTTAACTGTACTAGCTACGGGACTTTGTGGTTGGCTACATTATAATGCTTGTCTCCCTTTCTTTCTCTCTTTCCTCCTTCCTTCCTTCCTTCCTTCCTTCCTTCCTTCCTTCCTTCCTTTCTTTCTTTCTTTCTTTTTCTTTCTTTCTCTTTCTCCCTTCCTTCCTTCCTTTCTTTCTTCCTTCCTTTTTCCTTCTTTCTTCTTTTTTCCTTCCATCTCTTCTCAAAACCCTCTCAAGTCTAACTGCAAAGGCCTAACACACACACACACACACACACACACACACACACGCACACACACACATGTGTATGTGTATTATGTGTAGGCCCTTCTGTTAGTTTTAGTTTTTCTGGGTCCTTGCCTTCCCGAGCTCCCCCCACTTTCTATAGTTTTGCATTGGTGGCTGTCTTCCATCACACTCCACATGACAGTATCTCCCCTTGTCATCTGCCATAGTATTACCCACAGATGACTTTCCATTCACCTGACAAGTTTCTTTTCTAGTTGATATCTATGGATGCTTTTCACTGCCTCAAGGTTTAACAGAAACTGTGTGATGTAGGTGTTAAAAGGACTACCTTTCCTTTTTCTCACCTTTTAAAAAATTGGATATTTTATTTATTTACATTTCAGATGTCACCCTCTTCCTCCATTTCTCCTCCCTTGAACCCCCTGTCCCATCACTCTTCCTCCTTTTTGCTTTTATACCATTCGAATTACATGCAAGTATTTAGGTCAGTTCTAGGTTGAGGGTCTAGCAATACAATAGATGCAAATAGTCAAAGAACAAGCAAGACAATAAACACAAATAGCCAAAGAACAAGCAAGGCAATAAACAAAATTCTGTGAACGCTCCTGTGATCACTGTTTCTAAGGGCTTATCAGGATGACTAAAATATCTGAGCCAACTTCCCTGTCCTAGCCCAAAGTCATTTTCATGTCTGAAGCCTATACTTCCTTGTTCTAGCCTAAAATTTAGATTCCTGTCTGAAATTTCTTTTTTGTTCTGGACTAAGATCCTGTTAGTTACTACCACTGTCTCTGTGACTTATGTGACTTTTACGATTAAGTAAGCAATGCACTTCTCATAGCAGATAAGATGAAGATTGCTTGAAATAAAAACACTTAGAAAATTATAGGGCTCATAAACAAATGGATAATCTAGGCTGTAAACCTAATTTGCTTTTAAAACCTTTATCTAACCTTTAAAACTGGATGTTTTGCATAAAATCTACATATTTGGTCTTCCACTTCATCAGAACAGTGATTAGCTGACAGCAAGAAGTGGAAGGGCGCTGAACTAGAGCTTATGGCTGACACACTCTTCTCAGTAACTCACACCTGCCTCTTCCTGCATTTACTTTACCCTAGTCTAAATTTTGTGCACCCTTTCTGCAGACAACAATTTTAAAATACTAATGACAGAACACAATGTTAAAAATAAAGAGTTCCCTAAGATTTATAGGACAGCAGAATGTGTCTTTCCTAAGTGAAAATCTTGTTACTTTCAATTGGCCTCCAGATCACCAGCTCGATGTGCTGGGTACGTCTTGTAACTCGGGAAGGATTTTATTATATGTGTTAATTATATGTATCAATTTTCCTTTGTTAAATCAACAAAGTAGTTCATATAAAATAATCAAAGCCAAACTAGAAACAGCAGAGGGTAGAACATTTTGTGTCTTAAAGAATATAAAGATGATAAACATTTATAAGTCTGAATAGATGAAATGGAGGAGGCTGGCATTTGGTAGAGTGCTTGCTAACATGCCCAAGGCCTGGGGTCAACCTCCAACACTGTGAAGAAAAAACACTTCAAGGTGCATTTGACTAGGGGAATTAAGTCATATTCTCATGTCTAAACACTAGGGTTGAATATAGCAAATGGCAATCCAAAGTGATGGGTTATTCCGCCCCGAGGCAGATGCCACAGTTCATATAACATATGCTAGTCACAACTTTTCCCTTTAGACTTCATAGTTGAAGACTTGAACATTGAAATGACATCACCTCCTCTGTCTCATCTGTAGTGTATATTCATATAAAATAACAATATAAGCACGGATACATTTGACTTTAAATGTGAGTTATAAAAATGGCAGTATGTCTGCAAGGAAGAATGAAAGGAGAAAAATGTCAGCCAACAGCTTCCTGTGTCATTTTCATTCTGGGTCATTGGAGCCATTGGCTCTAATTGAGCCCGATTACTCAGTTTTAGAACAAGAGCTGTGTGTGCGTGTGTGTGTATGTGTGTGTTTGTGTGTGTGCTTGTGTACATTCACATATACATGTGTGTGTGGTCATGTGTCAGGGGAGGGTTCAGAGGTTAACTTCTGGTATCATTCCTTAAGTGGCATGAACTTTTGTTTGAAATAATCTCTCAGTGGTCTGGAATTTGTCGAGTACAGTAGGCTGGCTTGCTATCAAACCCCAGAGACCTGTCTGTCATCCCCTTTCCAGATGAGTCTACAAATGCATATGGCCATATTTTTGCTAGTGTGAGTTCTGGGGATCTAATTCGGGTCGTTGTGCTTACAGGGTGAGCACTTTGCATCAGAGCAATCCCCTCGGCTCTTAGAGCCAAAGAGGTCTTGCACAAGTATCACTAAGGATGCTGTACTTCTCTTTGATTCTGTTTTGAAGTTTGGAATACCAAGGGGAAGTTATCTTCTTTATGCTGTGGATTTTGTCTTCATGTACTTGGCTCGTTGTATCCTGATTTCCCTGTTTAACTTTATAACCATGTCCTGCTCCTGTGCTTGTCACTCAGTACCTTTTACTGATAGTAGATTCCTGTGGCATCTGTGTAGCCTAGAACTCTTTCTCGGAGTCATCTTCAACCAAGAGACAGGGCCTGTCTCTGCTGTCTCTGCCCTTATTCCTGACTCATTTTTCCAGCGCATGCTCAGTATGTTCCAAGCCATGTTTACCACTGCATGAAAAATGACTGGATTGCATAATCAGGTTCATCTGCCATTCCCACACCTCTCTGTCACTTCAGAAACCCCTTCCCACCTTCTTGGTTTTCTTTTCTGTGGAGGGAAAACATGAAGAATCACTTTGTATTTCATACCGTGTGCATAACAAGACAGAAAAGAATAATTCTATCTACTTTTCCCCTTTCTTGCTCTTGATGGATGTCAATGCTGTAAGGGTGCTAGGCTGTGTAGCAAAACTGCATGTAACTTAGTAACAGTTTTTGGTTTTACTGATGCCTGTGTTTTATTGTTGGGCTTAAACTAATCCTACAATAATTGACTAAGTACTGAATTTTGGTGTTATTGCATTTTATTACAAATAATTAAGAATGTTCAGTGACTTTAAATATTGCTTATGACTGAAACAGAGGGCGAGCTGTTGTAACAACTAGAGCTGATTCATTGCAGCTCCAGGGTAAGAAGCTTCTAAAGAGGCATTGAATAAATCAATCCGAAAAAGTACTGTTGATTTCAGATGTCTTAAACAATAAAACTCCGTGTGAATATAGCATTTCCTCAGTGGACATGCAGACTTATTCCTGTAGACTAGGAAGGGGTTGGAGGAGGAGCAAATGGCTGGAGAAAAGGGAGAAGATAGAAGGAAAAGCATATGCTTTGAATGATAGCGTTATGTAATGAAACATCATTTTTTTGGAATTATTTATTTACTTTATATATGTGAGTACACTGCTTCTATTTTCAGACACACCAGAAGACAGCACTGCAGATCAAATCCCATTGCAGATGGTTGTGAGCCACCATGTGGTTGCTGGGAATTGAACTCAGGACCTCTGGAAGAACAGTCAGTGCTCTTAACCTCTGAGCCATTTCTCCAGCCCGAAACATCATTTTGTAACATTATCTTGTCATGCCCAGGACATAACACTCCTCCAACTTATTGTAGTCATTTCATGCATTGGCCAGCTTCACTCAGTCATCCAATTTGTATAGGCAGAGGTCATGCCTTTCTTGCTTGTCATCTCTAGCACAATGCTTGACCTTGAAAATTTGTAATTTATCTGTCTCTGTTGTATCCGATCCATGACATCATTCTTAGAGGTTTGACATCATTTTCTTTAAAACATATCGCAAACATATGGATTGCCTGTAGAGCAACCAAACTAACTAAGACACCTCCTAGGCTCGTATTTTGGACATTTACACTCCAGCACACTGGAAGTTAGGGTCTAGGAGTGGATGGGACTTTGAACATTACTGCCTGACCTCTAGTTCCACCCTTGCTCTCTCCTTCCCATGCTGCAATACCGTAAGGAGCTTTTACCATACACACTTGCCACTATGGCTTCCTTATGGCAGTGGACTGAAACCTTCTGAAACTATGAACCAATAGAAATCTCTTCTCACTTACGCTGGGTTTGTGGTATGGCCACAGCAATGTGAAAGTAACTAACACAGTTCTTGTTTCCATGGATATAAAACCCTGTGAGCGTGGGAGAAGGCAAGATAGAGAGTAGGCAAAGAGGTCGATCCACGTCAAATATCCCCGATATCAGTGAAAACCTGGAGAAAAAAGTTAAAGCAGGTTCACAAGCGGAGAACAATCGAGAAGGTAGAATGTCCAGGTGCAGGATACACATCGAAAGCCTTTCTGTTGCCCCACAGTATTGGGTTGAAGAGAGAAATGACTGAGTTAATCACTGGTGATTGATTGGAAGTACTTGATTTCCAAAAATGCTGAATGCTTAAACATCACCAATCGTACGGACTGCCCTTGACAGATCTTGGCTATGATCAAACATGCATGTGACTGAGTTTAACGGACAATTGGATCAAGTTTGTGACTCATGTCAGAGAATATAGCCCATGATATACTTTCAAGACTCACCAGAATACGGTGTGTTTAAGACAACTGCACTGCGGAGACCATCAAGGGGGTATGGCATGCACAGAGAATGCTGAGGAAGGGTCTCAGAGCATGTCAGCAATGTCACCAAGAGGGTAGGAGAAGGACCCAAGAGAAAGGGTGGGCAAGGGGCAGGGAGCAACCCATGAGATTGGAGGAAATTCCTAAGACTGAGAAGACCTGTAAACTTGGAGAAGAAGTCTAATTTTTAAGGTAAAAATGGCCTAAAATATCAAAGACAAATGCTCCTCCAAGATGAGACCTGAGATGGACCATTGGGGTTTGTAAGTGGGGATTTAAAACCCTGAGGTTGAACTTTGCAAATAGCTGCCCTGAAAACCTGATGCTTCCCTGAAGGGTTTGGAAGAACCTCTTAGTCTTGGCTTTTCCCCTCCATTCTTCTTTTATGTTCTCCCTTGCTCCTCTCTCTTTCTCTTAACTTCTAATTATCATTCTTATGTCCTAAAACAGCTGACTGGCCCTAAGACCAGACAAGCTCCATTTTTAAGAATGTCCTATCCAAGAAGGCTGAGTGCTTGCTACTAGAATTGCAACGATGCATGGGAGATTATCACGGCCCTACAAAGGGTGACTTGTAAATTTGTGAAGCATTCCATATTTTTTTTAAAAAAATAAATAAATAATTAAAGTGACGACAGAAGAAGTCTGAGCTTTGCTTCCTCATATAACAATGCTTAGCTATTCACTCCTCAGGCCGTTGTATGGCCGCTTTTCATGTGAACGTATTAGGAGACAGATATGGGAACAATTGGTGTTTGTATACAAAAATTACTTTTGAAAGCAGGTACCATCGAAGCAGACAGAGTTGAATGTACTCTCGGATTGTTTTCAGGAGAGAAGACGCTGAGGTTTGGAAAGTGGTCTTTGGCATAAACAACCTGGATCATCCATCAGGCTTCACGCAGACCCGCTTTGTGAAGACCATCCTGCTACATCCCCGTTACAGTCGAGCGGTGGTAGACTATGACATCAGCGTGGTGGAGCTGAGTGACGATATCATTGAGACAAGCTACGTCAGACCTGTCTGCCTACCCAGCCCAGAGGAGTTTCTAGAACCAGACACGTACTGCTACATCACAGGCTGGGGTCACATGGGCAACAAAAGTAAGCAAGCGCCATCAGCCATGATTGCCCATTCAGCAATGAAAAGCATTAGACGTCCTTTTAGGCTTTGGCTATTGTTTCTTTCTCATTTCACATGTAAAAAAAAACAGCCACACGGGGTAAATACTTAGCCTGTGTTCTATTCTCCCCTCTAAGCCAATTGCAAACATGAACAATCCATCAAAACACATAAGCCTGCCTGCCTGAGATGCAAGTGTCCTTCCCGAAAGCCCTCATATTTCCCCCAGAGAGCTACTACCAATCTTTTGGAGTTGCCATGCAATGCGTGACCTGCCCAACATCCCTGCTAGAGAGAACAGTGGTTTGGACTATCTCTTGGCAGAATTTCTCAGCGGCTGTGTGAAATAATTAAGCAATTCCATGTCTTCGGTCAAGCTACATAGTCACACTTTCAATTTTGCAATTGATTTATTCTTACGTACAGATGCAGCCCGTCCTTCTATGAAGAAGTGTGATACATATCTAACTATTTAAATTGCTTAAATTGGGCTTCATGAAAAGTGACTTTAAACACAAAACACATAGAAATAATTTGACTGATTTAAAGTTTATAATAAGAGCCGAGAACAAAAGAGTTGTGTCAGCTGCAGGAGCGGGCCATGCTTTTCTGAATGGTGATACATAGTAGCCTCCTAGCAATTTGATACTAGTCACAAGAACACAAATTTAAAGGAACTTGCCATCACTCCTATGTATGTTGCTTAAAAAACAAAACAAAACAGATCAGCATTGTAATGAAATGAGCAGAATATACTTCTCAATGTCTCTAGTTGTGTTCACCACGAAATATCTATATAAACTCATAGTAATAGGGTACCATGGCGCATATGCCACAGTCAGGTGATAGCATGAAGAGCAGGCAAATGAATTCATCCTGGAAGATCAGATTGACCCTGGCCATTCCAATATCTTGCCTTCTACAAAAGGAATGAGATGATCCTAGAACACATAAGATTGTTAGGAAAGGAATAAATAGCACTGTGGCCCAGAAGGTGTGATGGTATGAGCCCTGTCTACCCTGGTGTGCAGTACACTGAGTGCTGCACTCATTGTCATCCGTCTGACAACCTTCTGGTTCGTTAAACTTGTACTACAACACAGTGATTATTGTTAGCGCTGTTTCTCCATTGTGGCTTCACATTTGTATGGCTTTTAGGATGTGCAAGTAAGATTTATCAAGTTTTGCTTGAAGACAGCCACTGTTATCCTTGAGAAACTGTAAGCAAGACAGAAGCCATGTATTCTATCTATTGTAAGCAAGAGATGATATTGTTCCTTTCAAATCTGTCCCAGCCTCTAGGAGGAAAGGTTCTGCATCAGAACAAGGGTCACAGGAGCACATGTGAGGTGGGCCAGTTCCCATGAGGGTCAGAGGTTTTTGTCTAATCCTAGAGCAGGATGGATATGCTGAGCTAAAATCTCTGGGGTACTCCTTTTCACAGCACATGACAAGGGGACAAAGCAGTGGTTCTCAATCTTCCCAATGCTGTGACCCTTTAATTCATGTTCATACATTTTATTGCTACCTCATAACTCTAATTTTGCTACTGTTATGAGTTGTAATGTAGCTATCTGATATACAGGATATCTGAGACTCCTGTGAATGGGTCACTTGACCCCCATAGGGGTCATGACCCATGGGTTAAGAAATTCTTACTTAATGTGTCTCACTAGAAAAATGGGAGCTTCATCAGATAGATGATTGCTATCAAAAGTTCTAAGTAGAAAATTTGGGTTTCAAACAGGTCTTACCCTTGAGATGATATTTAAGGGAAACAATGTGGTTCTCTTGGTGTTATGAAAATATTCCTGCAATATTGTTCATTTTGTATTTTGCTGGCCACATCTTTGTCAGCCTTAAGCTCTCGTGTTTCTCTTTCTTCTCCTTTTTGAATGCAGTGCCCTTTAAGCTGCAGGAGGGGGAGGTCCGCATTATTCCTCTGGAGCAGTGCCAGTCCTATTTTGACATGAAGACCATCACCAATAGGATGATATGTGCTGGCTATGAGTCTGGCACCGTGGACTCATGCATGGTAAGCTGCCTTCCGACTAGACCAGCACTCAGGATCCGCCATGGCTTTAGTGAGCTTGCACAGCTGCTCACAAGTCATGAGTGCTCCCTCAGGAACATTCATGAATATTGTTCACTGCCAGGAGGACAGTTGAGTCAGCCCATCTCCTTTGATCAATTTGGTGGCTAAGGCAAGTCTAATTATGAGGGGCAAGTAGAAATCACAGTTTCAAATCCACTGTCTTAAGCAATAGGGGCACATCAGAGGACATTGCCAGGTATAATCATTATGACATTAGGACATAGACTGGCAGCCTAGCTCCCACGGTGTGTGAAAGGGCTGTCTGCAATTTCTTGATAATACGTCATGGCCCTCATTTGATTACCAGCCTGTCACTGTCACTGCCTCCAACCTCAGACAGGACTTATAGCCATTGAGATCTTCAAAACATGCCTCATGTGCAGCGTTTGAGAGGTTTCATACATCTACCTAAACATTTTCAGCTATTGTGCTGAACTGTCTCTCTCTGGGCTTCAAACGGCCGAGTTCACAAAGCAGCAGGCAAGAGAGGACCAGGTTGTGGGTCTTCTACTCAGCTGTTCTGTTGCTTTGGAGTGACCAAACTGCTCCTCAGATTTCTGTATTAAGCAGAGAAAAACCATGCTCGACGTTAGCCCAACACAATTACATGGTATTTGGGATGGTTCATTTTAGAACATCATGTACAACTGACTAATTGGGGGAATGTTTTAATTTTCCACTCTTGGGTACTTCCTACTTTTATAAGATCATTCCAACATAAACAATAAACTTGTTGAGATAATTAGTTTTGACACATAAAGTCTTTTTTTAAAAATTTATCACATTTTGTGGTGTGTTATATAAGTCCTCTGACCTCATGACAAGACAGAATAAAATCTCTTTACTCAGTACTTCAATCCTTTTAAAACTCAGAATCCATCATATTTATTAGAATATTCTGTTTATACAGGTGCCCTCCCAGGCTTACCACTGAAAACTTTGCTGAAAATTTCCAACTCAGTTAAACTGATTTGGGCTTTATTGTACCCTTAGGATGATAGCCCCACCACCAGACCTCTGACCTCTCATGACTAACATCAGTTGCTGTTCCTTACAGGGAGACAGTGGTGGGCCTCTGGTTTGTGAACGACCCAGAGGACAGTGGACATTGTTCGGTTTAACTTCATGGGGCTCCGTCTGCTTTTCCAAAGTTCTGGGACCCGGAGTGTACAGCAATGTGTCTTACTTTGTTGACTGGATAGAAAGACAAATATATATTCAGACCTTTCTCCAAAAGAAATCCCAAGGATAATCAGAGACTTTGCAGGAAATCTAGAAGAATGGCCCTCTTGAACGGGAAGCGTGTTCTGTCAAGAGCTGTACGAACAGGCGTTTGTTTCACGGACAGGACACTGAGCGTGCACTGCAAGACCTCTCCTGTTTGTGCTAGATGAATTTTACTCAGGCTTTCATCTTATTCAACGTTATCATTCATTAATTTCATGAATTCTTTTTAAAGCACAGAGCAAAGTATGTTTTGTTCTTTTGCTAGGCTAACCTTGAATGTAGTATGGAATTTTAGACCCATAGAGACAACCTTTGGAGCTCTATGGTAACAAGTTATAGAAAGCTCCTTTTATTACTATTACAAAACACACGGAGATACACGCTGACTGATCTCCAGTTTCTGCACAAGCACAGCGGCTTAGGGGGCACATTTCAGAATTGATCTTAGAGACTGGCTTTTAATTTATAAAAAAGCCAAGATAATATACATGCATTTATTATTTACTATACTCTTCTAAATGATTTGAAGAAATTATGAAAGACAGAGAAAAGACCCAGAGTGTTGATCTAGACAGTTGAAGTTGCAAGAATGTAAAATTCTCTAGCCAACAAAACTAACAGTGAGAAGTAAGTATAATTCTATCCTTTCTGTATTCAAATTAAGATTGTAATTTAATAGAAAATCTCCATAGGACTTGTCCTGTTACTGGGGATTTTTGATGTATGTCACTTGGATGACTGTGGATGTCAACAACCAGGTCAATCCTTGAGGAAATAATTTGTTTGCCTATCTGGGAATGAATGAGAACCTTTTCCATTTTGTAAAACACACAAGTTAAAAAGGAGAAAAAAATTAAATGGTATCCCACTCTCTATTAAATTGGGAAGTTAATCTGCTTGTGTTCACCCAAACCAGAAAAGTTCAGAATGGCTATATTTCAAAATGTAGCCAAATGTTGCATGGAGTATAACATTTTGCAATTTCTCCCTTATGATGTCTAACATCTGGTGTTGCCATTTTGCCTCATTGATAATTAAAACTAAATTTTAAAGATGCTTTTAAGCACTGGACCACTTTATGGGAATCAATTTCCAAAGCAATTAGTGGTTAAAAATATTTTTCTCCACTAAAAAGCTTCAAAACACAAAGGTTCATATAGCCCTAACTTAATTAGCCAGACATCAACGATGTAACATCCAAATGCCTTTTTGAACAAGTAGGCTGCACTGCTAAACTTCACCAGCAACCAAACTGCCTCAGTATTCCAAACAGGGACTACCTGCAATTTTATATGTGTATTTTATACTCTTTTTCTAGATAGTTCAAATGCAAACATTGTTTCAATCCTTATTCTCCATGTTATTCACTTCTTGTCCAGGAACTTGTTACAAAGAGTGTGTAGCAAAGGGTTGTACTGTGGTCATGACTGTATGAAGGCTTAAGCCCATTGGTCGGTTTTGTTATAATTGTTGGCACATAACTAATAAAATATTTTTTAGCATTGGTGAACTTATATTCAGTAAAATGTACCTATCGGACTTACTCTAAATAATTCTAAATACAAAATAAACTGGTATAATCTTTCTCATTTTTTTTTTCTAGAGGACTATGGATAGAATATAGAGACCAAGTTCCAGGAAAGTGGTTATCCCTCTAATAGCACCGTGGAACTCAGTGTTGTACAGCCCACTCTCACAGGAACTAGTAACACTTTCATGGTTAGTCTGATGAGTTTCTAATAATATTGCTTGCTCATGGAGTACTCAGAGAACATCAACCCTGCTAAGAGAACGAGTAGTCCATTTTTGCAAGTGTTCCTACCCTTTAGAAACCTTTTAAACAAAATCATAATCCCAAACTCTTCATTATTAGTTTTCTTGGATTCCTCTAAATTTGTTGAAATATTCTAAATATAAAAATACAACACACCACACTAGCTTTGCTAATTTTGCGTGAAATTGTTGTTCTTGTCTAAATTCGACCTTTTCAAAGCTTTACAGAGATCTGAAATCTCTGCAGCATAGGACAAGGTGTGTTTCAGAAGGTGTTTTTTTTTTAAGTAAAAGGAAAAATAGTTAATCAGTAAGTAATTAGATGTAGCAATCATTTTTAGCAAGTTACACAAATAATTGCATTAAGTATATAAATAGCTTCAGGTTTATCCAACGCATTGAGTCTGGATTTCATTTATGAGAGAAATTATGAGGATTTTAGAGCTGTAGGTACAGGATTATAGCCCCATGACATAATTAATCATTAATGCTTTCCTATATTCTTATGTGCAGATAATTCACATTTTGGAAGTGACCTGCTTCTTACTCCCTTTTGTCATATTCCTTTAATCTTTATACTAAAACCTTTTATTGCATATGAGTATTGCTTTAAGGTTTATTTGGGAAGTGATGATCTCAAGAACTGGATTCCCATTGCTATAGGGATGATGAAGGATCAACTAGCAAGTGATATTTTTCCCCATAGACAAAAAAGCCCAAACAGTGTTCTGATAAAGGCACGCCTTGGTGTTTGCCTTCTCGGCTCTAGCATCAATTACAGCCAGATTCAGAGAGTACTTACAGGAGTGATGACAGTTTCTGGTGAACGTCATTTATTAAATAATTTATTATAAAAAACAAACCTCAAGGAAGCAGAAGGCAGCTTCGTTTAGACACACAGTTTTGTGACAGTTCCAGAAATCAGCCTGTGTGAAAAGGCCATTTAACAGCGATACCAGGAAGGTAGAGAGAGTGATTGGGACGGTACCCAGCAGGTAACAGTTAGGCCCTGAGAAGAACAGTTTATAAGACTTTGATGTGGACACTGACCCTTTAGCATAGAGGTTCATGAAGAGACTTCTAGACGACAGGGGGGTGGCAGCTGTCAGGTGGATATGGAAGCTTTGAAAGATTTCAACAAGAGTACATGACATCACAGTAGCAAATTGACTCGACTAGTGTAAACTAGCTTCTAGACACTAAATGAAGCCAGCATCCATCCGAGATTTGTCACAGCAGAAACCTTGCTACAGACATCTCTACCCTTCAATATGTTTATTTTTCTAAAAGCCTCAGATTCCCACTGAGGATAACCTGTATCAATTTCAACCCATATCTAGAGGGCACAAGACAGACAAACTATTGAGCACTGTCACAACTATCAACTCTCCAGCGGTCTCTGGGAGACTTTCGAAGATGATTGTCTCATTTTATTGTGGGTGTCATCAATTTTAGAACCCGGGAGTTGCTCACACCCTGTAGGCTCAGCTGATTGTCTTTCATGGCCATTTGTCTGTTTCCTGGTTGACAACACCTGCACATAGAGAGTCTCTGCGTCCACTCATAACAGTACGCAGCAGAAGACAGCCTGGTGCTGTTGAAAACACTAGCCTTCTTCTTTGCCCTTCCCTACAAAGGCTCTACTTCAGCAAAAAGCTAAAATGACAGAGGGTGATGATAGACACCTTCAGTCAGGAACCAAAGCCTCCTCTCGTGGGAAATAAAAGACTCTTGGGAATTTGTCTTCAAATGAATTTTCCTAATCAACTATTTTTAAAAGTACTTTTTTTTCCATAAGGAGAATTCGGTTGGATCTCATCTAAAGCATTTTCCAAATGCATGAGACTTATCTATAAAATAAATATATTTCAAATAAGTTTCTTTGGGAAAGTGTGCATTTATAAGACAATTAAAATTCCTTTATGAAAAAACCAAAAAGTTTCACAAAAACAACATATTATCCTGAATTAAATATTCCATTTCCCTAAACTCTGCTTAGGTCAAATGACATCCCTTGTTTATAAATGTGCCCACAGGTATACAATTGTAGATAGGTTCTTGGTTTGTCCATGCCAAGCAAAATGCTGATATCCCTTGTACAAAGCCAGAAGTAATCCTCACTTCTGAGAGGTGTCTCTTCTACATTCTTCCAAACTTGAAAGATTACCAGCAACTCTAAGCAGGGTATCCTGCGTGTTTAACTTGCTGAGGGTTCAGTCATCTTTGAGGCCCCAGGCTCAGAGTAGCCAGAGTCTAGAGCAGTTTCACGTGTGCTTTGTTCAACAGTGTGCACAGTTGCTGACTTCACTGCAAGGCCAGCAGAGGAGCCAGGCGTGGGTCTTCCTGACTTAGCAGCTGATTGGCTGGCATACTTAGATGCCACGTGATTGACCTTTGTAGTCCCTCTCCACTTCTTAAGAGCTTCTGCTCTCTCCTCTGGAGGTAGTCTGTCAAAGAACTTGGCTCTGAGAATCGGAGATGGAAACATGGTTCCCTGAAGAACTCGGTATACAAACCTAGGTGACAAAGAACAGCATAGACTCATGTTCACTTCCATTGCATCAGGGGACTCACGGAGAATACTGATCATTTAAGAAAAAAAAAAAGGTAAATATCACTTGGATTCTGAGTTAGGGGAAGGTAAGTCAGCTATAAAATGGAGATTAAGAATATTAAACTGGAGCCGGGCGGTGGTGGCGCACGCCTTTAATCCCAGCACTTGGGAGGCAGAGGCAGGCGGATTTCTGAGTTCGAGGCCAGCCTGGTCTACAGTGTGAGTTCCAGGACAGCCAGGACTACACAGAGAAACCCTGTCTCGAAAAAGAACAACAACAACAACAAAAATTAAACTGGGCTGGGTGGTAAGCCTTTATGACTCCATTACTTAGAAGGTTAAATTAGAGGGATAAAACAGAGGGATAGCGTTCAAGGCCAGCTTAAGCTTGACAGTGAGTTTCAGGCCAATTTGGGCGACTGTGCAAAAACCTTAATTTTGAAAACTCAATATAATTAAAAAATATTAAGCAAATTATTATTTGTTCAGTAAGTACCCTCTAAGTGCCTGCCAAATAAGCATAAAGACTCTTCTTCTCCTGTTACGATGGTAAGAAATTTCGACATGATTTGGGGGAGGAACAGTCAAAGCATAGAAGATTCTTCTGCCTAAGTGAAGATGGCTCCCGTTAGCAGCTCTACACCTGTGACCCAGAGGAAGCTTCTTTTCTTTCGGCATGTGATAGATTCTGTACGTTGTAATAATATATAGGGAGCCTTTACGAAGTGGCAAGGCTGTGAGGACTCTGCTCTTCCACCTCTGTCATGGGTGGATGCAGCATTAAGGTTTCACCCTCGAATGAGAGTCATCAGACCTGCTAGTACCTTGACGTGGGACTTCCCAACCTCCAGAGCTGTAAGCTCAAACATTTCTGTTTGTGAGTTACCCAGTTTGAATATTCTGTTGTAGCTGTAAACCAGACTAAGGCAAGGGCTCAGGGGATGGCAGAGCAAAAAATAGGACACGATAAATCCTCAGATAATCCCATGAAGCAAAGTTTCTTTATCCCTGTGAGCTATCCATCAAATTGGATCTTTCCATGACAGAGACATATATGTCTTCACACACTTAATCTAGGCCTGCTTATGGTACAACAACTGAAACCAACATTTTAGCTAGCATGTAGGCTGACTTCCTCACTGCTGAACAGGGTGGTCTGTGACTCATTTTTAGTAGTTATTTGAAGGCTTTGATTCCATGTACTTACTGTCTTGGGGAGCAAACGAATTACATACCTGGGCAGAAGCGCTACGCAGGTTGTAAGAACACAAACTAAGTAGAACACGGGGTCTAGCATGTGCTTCTGCATAATCCCGTAGGGGTTGGAGGGCGGGTTGCAAGTGACACATAGGGCTCCAAAAGCCAAGGCAAAGAAAAAGTAAGTCAAGACGCTCCCAACAATGACCAGCACGTGGATCCAAGTCTGCAAGACAGAAAGGGCCCAGAGAGGAATGCTTACTCGTGGCATACTGGGACCTGGCATAACCGTCTCTGTGAGAGGGAACAAGTCCATCCAAGCTCTCAGTGGCTCATTTTATGGACCTGACCACACAAAATGCAAGGATATAAGGGAAGAACATCATTCAAGAGTGGCTCGTGTTAGTGTCTGAATTCTACAAAATTAAATCAAAAGTCAACAGGCAGTTCTGTTGGCTGGTTTAGTTTGTACTGTCCTCTTACCAGGAGGTGCTTGAATTCCCTTTTTCTTTTTTTTTTTTTTTATAATCCTTCATTTGGTTTTTTTTTTACAGCCACTCATTGATTTGATCAAAGTGTTACCTCAATTCCATAATCTTCAAATCTTCAGCATTCACATATATAGTAGAAACTACATTTGCTCGCCCATACCTTTATTCTCTTCCCTTAGTTAACATCCAAGTGGCTTGCAGCTCTCTACTCCCTTTCAATGAAGCAAGGGTCAATGAGTGGGGATGGATATTTAGAGCTCTCGCCTCCTTCCATGGCCCTTCGTGCAGCATGCATCATACCCAACAGTGTGAATTCTGCTGGTGTCAAGGGGCTGGGCTTTCCTTCTATGCGGAACACTGTCTTTATAAACCTCTTCTTTGGGACAGTAATTTTCAGACAAGGTGTAATTCAATTTTACTTTGTTTTCGATTATGCAAAGTATTTCCTCAAAGTACATGTCTTTGTAGAAGTCACAAAGATTGATTATATTTTAGAAAATGTAGCTTGTCTGAAAATGTTGGCTAATTCCTTAATTAACAATGTCATGCCTCTAGAACAATGGTTTTATTCTGTATTTATGTTTGCTTTCTTTCTTCTTTCTTCTTTTCTACACCTCTCTCCTTTTTTCCCTCCCATTCATTCACTTCTTTCTCCCTCCCTCCCTCCTCCCCTCCCTCCCTCCCTCTCTCCCCCCTCCTCCCCCTCCCCCCGCTCTCCCCCCCTCCTTCCCCTCCCCCTCCCTCTCTCTCTCCTTCTTTCTGTTTTTCTTGTTCAAATGCTCGCCATTGGATTTGAGCACTATTCCAGTGTCTTTCTCTCCTTCTGTGCTTTTGCAAGGGAGATGATGACATAGCACCCCACAGTTGTAAATGAGTTGACACAAGGAAGTGAATGTGCAGAACACAGGGTAAAACTGTCCAGGAAGTGGGAGGTGGCCAAAATCCACCGAGCAAGAGTTTGAAGGTCATGTGACAGAAGCTCAAAATGGCTGACTCTTCTGGAAAAGGCACTGCAAAGTCCATGAACTCTGGTCATATATTCTCTGGCAGGAGAAACACTTCTCCAAGATGTAACTTCTACAGAGACACTTCTGAAATTTTAGCTTTCTCTCCCCTTCTGGGAGAGAACGCTCAACATTGAATATAGTGTTGGCAACACACTCCTCTCATGCTAAAGCCTGTGACTGAAGCCAGGGAGACAGGAGACTCCATCACTTGAAACTGAGACTCAGGGACAGTGAGGCAAGATGAGAAGAAAATGCATGCAGTTCGTTCAGACCAGTGTGGATCCTGACAAGCCTACCTACTAGCTTCTGCTCCCTGGCCCTCTGCTGGCTCCCTGGGAATTTTGTGTCTGTTGAACCAAGGTTCCTCAACATAATTTTCAGAACAGTTCTACTTGCTTAGGTCATTCAGAATGGACTGTTGTTGCTCTGAATGAGTGAGCCCCAACTGGTATACATAATGTGGCATTTCCTCTGGAACACACAAAGGCTGTGGCATGTCTTTTGGTAGAACCAAAAGTGTCCCTAACAATTGTTTAAAAGTTAAAGAGACGTTCAAAGGAGACCAAATATTATAGATTTCGGATTTCCTTCAGCCAACCTGGTATTTGCATGTTAACATTTTATTATATTTGGGGTTTATAAGATTTAGATATAGAATATTCTTCATAAGAAAAGTAAGGGATGCCAAATTATATTCATTCCTAATTTATAACTTGTTAAAATAATTTGATAATATAGCATCATATATTTTAAACCATAACTTCACTCAGTGAGTTCCTGTTTGAAGTCTATTTATTTACCCTGATGGTAAATATACTCCCCAAATGGTCAGGTTCTCTTCTCACTCACATGGGTTTGGTGAACACTTACTCTGAGTCAGTCTCCTCTCTGACACTGGTTTATGTGGTGAACAAAACTGGCCTGAGCCTGACCTCACAGAGACTGTAATTTGATGAGGAAGATGAACATGAATCAGATAATCCTGTCATTAAACGAATAATATAAATTATTTTTAAGCTTACAAATAAAAGAGAATAAAAGAGCATGAGAGGAAGATGAGCTAACAATGAGTCAGGAAAAATTGAAGGGGAAAAGAATATGTGCTGAGAAATGATCTAAAGAATTATTTTTGTAGTTGGTCAAAGTCACAAATACCAGACGTGAGGGTTTGAATAGGTATGGCCCCCACAGACTCCTGTGACACTATTAAGAGGTGTGGCCTTTTGGAATAGGTGTGGCCTTAGAGGAAGTATATCACTGTGTAGGTGGTCTTTGAGGTCTCATATATATACTCAAGCTATACTCAGT
Source organism: Grammomys surdaster (assembly GCF_004785775.1). Lineage (NCBI taxonomy): Eukaryota > Metazoa > Chordata > Mammalia > Rodentia > Muridae > Grammomys > Grammomys surdaster. The sequence goes on from NW_021604791.1 coordinate 10,625,709, forward strand.
GTGGCAAACAGTCTCTTCCTTGTTGCCTGAAGATCAAGATGTAGAACTCTCAGCTCCTTCTCCAGCACCATGTTTCCATGCTTCCTACCATGATGACAATCGACTGAACTTCTTTAACTGTAATCGAGCCCCAGTTAAATGATTTCCTTTATTAAGTTGCCTTGGTCATGGTGTCTCTTCATAGCATTGTAACTCTAACAGACACAAGGGGAATCTAAAAGTATCTCCACTAATAGATACAGTAAGTAGCGAAGTTCTGACGTTGACAATGAACTCAAAGCATCTGAGAGTCTGGAAGAGGAAGGACATGGTGCCATCCCTTGAATAATGAAATGATGCTAGGCATGGGTGAAAAGTCTCACTGAATGAGTTCTGATGAGCTGAATTAGGGTTTTAAAGTTCATTCTAAGTATAATAAGAAAATATGAAAGATCTTTGCCCAAAGAAATCAAAAATATTTTATATTATCTCAAAGGCATAAAGTCCTCATTTAGTAAAGACAACAGAATGGGGTCACGGCACAGGATGTTGTTGACTTTAGTCCAAAGCCATCAGCTTGGTCTCAAAGCCTACTGAGCACAGATGGTGACTTCTTTTCTACTGACTCACACCACTGTGACATACCTACCAGTGACTGAAGCAAAGACACGGGTACCTATTCCTTTTCCTGGACTCGGCATCATGGCACCCAGTGTCCCTGAGTTTTTCCCTGAAAGACCCTTTCCCCACAGTATCACTGCCCTTACCAACGCTGAGCTTACAGCCATGGAGGGTGTGGCAGGTTCACTGCTAAGAGAAGACACACCCCCGAGCATAAGGAATGCACTCACCAAACTCTTGCTTTCAATCACCAGGTGGAGGAGAATGATGACCAGAGCTGCTGTGTTCAGGGGATTACCAAAGGTAAAGATGTCAATGTCAGAGCCCTGGTAGGTCTACGAAGAAAGAACGGGGGAGCGTGAGGAACTACACACAGTTGTTGGTGTAACACCATTTTATCTATGGCTCAAATGTGGCTTGAGTATTCTCTGCAATAGTTCTACCAACTGGTCACTTAGGAAAAAGGACCATTTCCAGAAAAGAGACTGATTGTCCCAGAGAGGCTGTCTATGTACATTGTGAACTTTTAGGTGGAATTCCTCTTTATTCAGAATCATAATTTTGGAAGCTTTGGTTTATAGTAAAGTCATACAAACATATCAAATGCATCCCACCTAATATACCATTGAAGCGGCAGTTACAACGACCCTAAGCTTACACTTCTGGGCAGACACTACCCTCCCCAACCCACACAACTGGAAGTTCTTATGCCAGTCCTCAAATGATCCGATTCCCTGATTTCTCAGTTCCCATTTCTGATGCACTTCCAGTTGCTTTGTATACATTTGTCTTGAAGCGTAAGATAGCCATAATACTCAAGGAAGCCTAATTCTAGTAACTTAATTTGAACAGGTCAGAGAAACTGACAGCCTAGCGAGCATCACTGGTTTTTGCTCTCAATGCTGTGCCCTGCCAACCTACTTCATGATCACATACAAGTCTCTTTCTGGAGTAAGGTGAAGACAGGCACCTGCAACCATGTCTTGTGCTCGCTGCCAGTGTAAACGTTTAAAATGAAAATTTCTACCCTCTTTGCCTACTTCTGTTACTTACTAACTTATCTGTAAAAAGTGGTTTCTATTAAATTTTGAAGATAGTCCATATTTCAACTTAATATTCTGGGTGTAAGACTGATAGAATTTGCCCCCTAATAGAAGTTCTTATATTTCTTATATTAAGTTTTGGTTAATTTATTTATAGGTCAAAATTTAAATTTTATTTAAGCCACTGGAAAAAAATCAGTAGGTACTTAATTAAATCCAACAGCTAGCATATTGTGAGAGGTTATAAGTCAGTCAACTAAGAGTCAACCAGAGCAAAGTACATAGAAGCATCATTGATTCAGTAACGGCAAACACACAAAGCAAACAATGACTTACAAAGTAAGGCACAAAGAAGCAGACCAGGCTTTGATAAAAGGCATCCAACAAGGTGATCCAGAAGGTGAGAGGCAAGTATTCCTGGAAACAAAATACAAACGGGAAAGAAGTGAAAGTTAACAAGGGTCAGAGCAAAATAATCTATTCCTTCGTTTTCTGTTTCACGATTCGCAGTAGAATGAAGGCAGCAAGCGAAGACATGTTCACTGTTGTACTGGTATGGCTGGAAACGACACAACCATAAAGGAATTCTGATCCATTTAGAGGGTGGCTGGACCAGTTTACAATCCCATAAACAGGTTTCTTTTACCTCCTCCAATCCTTTCCAGCAGGTCAGCTGTTTCGTTGCTCTTAGGCATTCTGCATTGGGTAAGATGTATGAAAATGTGTGTGCGTGTGTGTGTGTGTGTGTATTTATATGTAAATGTATTTATATATAAATGTATTCACATATAAATGTAACAATAACAACTGAAGACAAAGAGGCTATGATTTTGAGAGGAGACAGGGTGAGATGGGAGTGGTTAGAAGGAAGAAAAGGAAGGAGAAAAAGAATGCAATTATATTTTAATTAAAAAAATATGATGTGCTTTATCATGATGAACTTGCATGTACTCATATATGTGTGTGTTTGTGTGAATGTATGAACATGCAGTGTGTGTGTATCTGCATGTGTTGTTTCTGTTTGGGACCAACTAAACTACAGGCCACATATATTAAACATGCACTCTGCCACTACGCTATATCCCTAAGCCCTCGTGGATCTATGAAACACCAGAAGCAGGGATAACTAGTCATAGTAACTTTTCATGTCTATTGATCAGAAAGCATTATTCTAAAACTTATCCAAACCCATCACTGATCTTTGTATACACTGTTCCCCCCATTACCATCAACTCTGTCTGTGATCAACTAGACAGCCATCTTAGCCACCGCCTGCGCTCCCCTCTGTGCCCTCAACACAGTCTCTTATGTTAGAATGTGAATATAAAATGTCCTCCCATCATCTTAGGTCTTCCGAGCTCAGTCCCAGCTGCAGGTACTGTTGAGAGCTTTGGGAATCTAAGAGTGAGGCCTGGCAGGCAGAAGTAGGTCAGCTCTAGCTCTGTCTGCTCAAGTGCTGAGTCTTTGAATCACTCTGTCCACCATCTTCAATCTTCTCTCCCCCGTCCCTCCTAACATGACCAGCCACAACAAAACAAAAAAAAAAGGGAAAAAATGCATAAGGTAAAATAAATCTTCCCTGACATAATAGGTTATGCCGAGTACTTGGTTATAATAATGAGAAAAGTGAAAATAAAGTAAAAAGAGCTATAGAACTAGGCAGAAGTGTCTCAGACCAAGAAATAAAATGGTAAGTAAATAATTTAAGAACATTCAACACCCTTTGGATATCAGGGAAGTGCAGGTTACAACCAATTTATGATCCTGTCTTACATTAGTCAGAATGGCTATGATCAGAAATACAAATGGCAACAAACGGCAGTACAGATGTGGGGAGAGGGGCATCCTTATACATTCTTGGTTGGATTAGTGCAGCCACTTTGGAAATCAATCTGAGGGTTTCTCAAGAAACCAGAATTAGAACAAGTATTTGATCCTGTGTTAGCACTTCTGGGCAAACCCAAAGGACTTAATATCCTACTTTGAAAATACTTAGAAGTCCATGTTCATTGCTGCTATAGTCAAAATACCTAGAAAACAAACCCAACCTAGATGTCTGTCAACTGACGTATGGATAATGAAAACATGGTACATGTCCGCAGGGAAATATTGCTCAGCTATAAAGAGAAACAAAATCATAACAATTGCTGGAAAATGAGAGAACTTCAAAGAATTATACTCAGTGAGGCCACGAAGACTCACAAAGATGAATGTCACATGCTCTTTCTCTCTCACGTAGATTCTAGTGTTGCCTCATGCTTTGTTTGTTTAATTTGGAAGGCATGGAAAAGCCACTGTTTTATAAGCTAATTTAAAAATATAATACATACTTTTTAAAGGAATTTGAACCATAGTACCCTGTGTGTGGGGGGAGGGGGGAAGCCATGCTGCTCCAGAAGACATGGTTTACTAACTGAAAATCTCAGTGCTAGGCAGAGGATGCTTTCTTATGAATTCTTAGTCATACAGGCCCCAGGGGTAGCCAAATAACAAATGCTATCACCATCGTTCTCACTAAAATTAAATGGTAAGACCCTATTGCTGAAGAGACCATCCCTTTGAATACAGAGTATAGATTAAACCAACCTTAACTAACCAGGAAACTTCTTCCTTCCTAGCTAGCTTACACAGTGCCAGAAGGTGCTATGTAGGCTTTAGGGGGGCAGGGGGGATCAAAGATAGCAGTCAGCACTGGAGATTGCTACAATAGCAACCTGCATGACAACTAAGTATTCACCAGTGCAACAGAGTCATGATAGCTTTGGGAATAACCAATCACCTTCTGATTAGATGTCTGGTCTGCTCCAGAGGAGATATTTCATGCCTGGCACTGTAAACCTGGGGCAATCAGAAGCCCTAACTAGGAATCTACACTGTTATGTTAAGTAGTCAGGCTGTCAAATTGCATTCTAATCTTTGTACTTACACCGTGCCGTTTTCAACTTTGGTAAGAGACAATGTGAAGAGTTAATGCAGAAATTCTTAACAGATCTAATTGCCACTTATAAGTAACTCTGAGTGCCCAGCTATGGGTGAGTTACCTGTGTCAACCTCCCATCCCCCAAGGCTTAGGGAACATCTACTACAGGATAGAAAGAGTGCAAGAGTTGGTGAAGGAGGAGGAGGCTGTGAAAGGCTGACTTCCAGGTGACACTATTGCAATGAATCACAGCAGCTAATGTGATTTAATTACATCTACAAGCCTATAGCCAAACCAGGGGGTGGGGGTGGGGTGGGGGTGGGAGGAGGGGCTGGGATTCTTGAGGCTCCACCCCAGTGGAGGAACTAGCAACAATGGATGGTTGCCAGGAAGTCCCTCTACATGAGGGACAGCACAGCTAGTGCCCACACCCATGTGCACGTGGGCAGCACTGAGTGGACTGAGATTATCAGTAACAACAGAAAATGGAAACCATGAAGTTAGGCGGGAATGAGGACACTAGGGAAGGTGAAGTGAGGTAACGATGGAAGGATATGATAAAATACAGCGTATGAATGTATACAACTTTCAAAGAACAAATATACACGTATAATGTGTGTGTATAAGTATATACATACACATATATACATATATGTTACACAATAACAGCCACTTTATTTTCTAAAAATATAAGTCAGTTCATGACATTGTCCTAGTTGGTCAACTGCCTCCTGCTAGTCATTTCAATGACTCCTACTGCATTTCCAATATAACTGAAGTTCCCTCCCGTGACCCATCAGGTCCAATTCATTGTTCCTGCTGCTTGTGTCTCCAGTATCACCCCACAGCATGGAAATAGCCAAATCTATCCATTTCCTCCAGACTATCCTCCTTGCTGGGAGTTTATTCTTAGGCCTTCCATGTGACTGGTTCTAATTTTCTATATCCCAAATATCATCTCCCCATGGAGGCACATCAGACTAGCTTAAAAGATATCTCCACCCTGTCATTTACTAGTGTGGCATCGTCTTTCCTATCAGAAAAACTGCTGAGGAGTTTTGGTTCTCAGAATCGAATGCATGGTTTGGAGTGGAACTCAGCTCTTTAATTTAAGTGTTTATATGATGCTTCACATGAAGCAGACGCTCACGACATATTTGTTGGGAGAGATAACAGCCAAACAAAACCCAAAAAATGGGTTCTTTCTCTACCATCAATCACACCTGCTTAGATGGTGACCTGCGTGCAGATGGATTCTGAGGATTTGTTCAGATCCTGGAGGAAGGAACACTATGGCTTTTTTGACAAGTGTGCACGGGCAAGAAAATATCATATTCCTGGTATTGTCTTTTCTTATTAACATGACGTTCTTAGTCTTTTTTCCCCCCAAATATAAACACAGATAGAAAAGTCCTTGAGAAATCTTACTGTCCCCTAAAGAGTAAAGCTTTATAAATAAACACATGATCCACATGAATTCTACTTTTCAAAGGACTACACTTTGAACTTTTATGTAATATCATTCCTTTTTCATGTCCTTTGTCTTCTGTAAAATCAAACAATAAAGACTCATTGTCTCTAGTTTATAGTCTCCTGCATCATCTTTTACTATTTCTTTATTGGCTGTGATGGGGATATGTGTCTTTCTTCACCCAAGTGTTCATAGAATCTCAGAAATGGCACGGTACAACAGTAGAAGAGAATGTTTCAGAGACAAAGAGGCACCCAGGATGTCACTGGACAAGAAGGATTGAAGTTAAAACACAATTTGACACTCTAGGATTGTTCAAAAAACCCACACTGAAACTGCATGAAGAAAATGACTTCCAGAGGTAAAGAGTGGAAAGGTTAAGAAGGAGGGGAGAGGCTGAGAGCAAGCAGACAGAGTGTCATAAAACTGAAGGGAAAATCCAAACATGAAACAAAGCCAGAAATGAAGGAAGGCCAAGTAGACAGTGAGTGGATGGAGACCATGTGGATGGTGAGTGGATGGAGACCATGTGG
>NW_021604791.1:10632285-10633265 GCF_004785775.1 Grammomys surdaster
GGATGGAGACCGTGTGGATGGAGAGTGGATGGAGACCATGTGGATGGAGAGTTGATGGAGACCTTGTGGATGGAGAGTGGATGGAGACCATGTGGATGGAGAGTGGATGGAGACCATGTGGATGGAGAGTGGATGGAGACCATGTGGACGGTGAGTGGATGTAGACCATGTGGATGGAGAGTGGATGGAGACCGTGTGGATGGAGAGTGGATGGAGACCATGTGGATGGTGAGTGGATGGAAGTGGAGGTGGTCCACCGTTTTTGCATGATCTGAGATGGTGAGCTCTATGAGGCAAGGTCCCAGAGAGACTTCATCTCCGGATTGCTTCTTGCAGCTGATATGCCTTTCCTGTCATTACTAAATTAATAGAATAATCCCTGGGCACTAGGCCACTCTACTGAGCAAGTTTCCTGCAGATCAACATAAAGATGAACTTTCATGAATTAATGTTGTTTAGATGAATTAAAGATATTATACAGAATTTCTGATTTGATCTTAGGAAGAAAATTTTAAAAGATAGCTTTCGTTGTTCTACTAGAAAGATGTAATAAAGTTAGAATCAAGAATAGAATATGCCCACTCCTCATAATAGTAAGTAAAGGCTGCATAATAAGAAATACAATGAACGTTCCTAATTACACTATAAAGAGAAATAGGCTTAAAACAAATTTGTGTTCAAGGAAAAACATTCAGGTCCAAGGATGAAACCACAGGTGTGCACTATGATAGGACAAGGCCATGAGAAACTGTGGCTTTGAACTTATAATGAACATATAGAATGAAACACTGCTTTGAACTTAATATCAACATCCTTCTGTAACTCCAATTTTGTGTAACACTTTATCTATGAGGTAAGTTTTAGAAGAACTTTTCTCTATAAAAGGCCAGAGAAAAGAAATAAAGATGATGGTTTGGCTTTGGGGGCTCTGCACCATCCATCCATCCATCCATCCATCCATCCATCCATCCATCCATCCA
>NW_021604791.1:10633275-10668590 GCF_004785775.1 Grammomys surdaster
CCATCCATCCATCCATCCATCCATCCATCCATCCATCCATCCATCCATCTGTAGTAATGTAGCCATTTTCCACTTCACCCAGTTGTTTATGTATCTGTGTGAGTGACATCTTTCCTTTTCCTCTATTGTTCAAAAGGAATTAACCAGCCTGGCCAGTGAAAGGTTTCTGGCTGCCTGGCCAGAGAAGGTAGTGCTAGCAGTAAATCTTTTATCTCATCCCCTCCTGCTATACAGCAAGAGTTAACTATCACAAACCATCAATGTTTGGCTTTAAGATAGCAAAGAGTTTAAGAAAGGTAAATATTACCACTGCTGCCTCCCAGATCTGGAAACCCTATAAATGCTAGGAAGGTGGCCAGCAGGAGCCACTCTGATCACTTCTGTCTTGTGTGGGCATCAGACTCTGAAGAATTTAACTCGGGAACCAGAATGATCTGGTTTTACATCCTGGCTCTATCATCCTTTAACTCTGGGAGTTTGGGAGAAATTACAGACTACATTTGAGGAGCAGATCCTCGTTTTAGAGTGAGAAAAGTACTGGATTCTGTTTCAAAAGGTGTCTGTGTGAAGAAAAAGGAGGCAGAAAAAGGTTTCCTGGGGAGCCTAACAGGTTGAGCAGTGGGGTGTAACACAAGTCAGCTGGCATTAACGAGGTTGCAAACTCTAAATTTCTTCTTATAAGTACATAAGAACTTTTAAATATTCGTGTCGATACCACAGGCCACCGACTTAACATTTGCCATGTGTACTGAGCAGTGGTTCTCAACCTGGGGGGCCACAGCTTCTTAAGAGGAGTCACGTATCTGATATCACATCTAACTGATATTTACACTACATAACAGTAACGAAGTCACAGTTATAAAGTAGCAACTAAATAGTATTATAGTTGTGTGTGGGGGTCACTACAACATAAAGAACTGTATTAAAGGGACACAGAGCTAGGAAGGTTGAGAACCACTGGTATAGAGCATTGAAAGCAACCAGGCATGTTAAATACTCCTGGCTATCTTATAATATTCGGGCCTGGCTGACCGGAAACATGCTGGCTTTCACCATGCGATACATCGGCTGACACAGTTCTGTTTAAACACTTACCTCTGATCGCTGACCGCTCCGGTAAAGTTCAGGCAGCTGCAGGAGGGTCTCTGCCGAAACATCTTTCTCCAAAACGCCATAAATGATGGGGGGGACAGATGTGAAGAGGAGGTTGAAGAAGATCAGAACCCAGTAGTCAGTCATAGATGTTCCTGAAAACCCACAAAAGAACTGGTACCAGAAAAGGAGATTCACATAGGCCTGGGGACACAAAGAAAGACGTTCAGATCTTAGACACATCAGTACGCATCTAAACAGGTATCCTACATGCTGCTCTGCTGGGTCCCCTACCTTCAGTCTTCCGAGGCTTTGTCCACAACCACAGATGAAGAATACAACTTGTCGTGTAGTTCTTTCATTTTGTTTTGTTTCTAATGGATATCTTATTAAATTACACATACACACACCAGTACAGTGTGATGCTGGCACAATTCTAAATGATTTACAAAAATTCACTTAGTCTTCATAACAACTGGGGAATTACTGTTGCTCCCGTTTTACAGGTGATGAACTAAAGTATTTCTGATTCCTCAAAAATATATACATGCAAATCTTAGCCTCCACTGTGATGGTGATAGGAGCAGAGGCCAGATGCTAAACTTATTAGGTCATCATGGTACAGCCCTGTGGGAACGGAATTAGCATTTCTATAAAATGCACCTCTGGTGGCTTTCGTCTACCCGAAAGGTTATAGCCAGAAAGGCCCTTTACCAAAGTCCAACTGCACCCACTCTCTGATTTCAGACTTCTGGCTCCTAGACTGCAGGAGATTTCCATTGTTATTTTTGTGGTATTTCGCCACTGCATGCTGAATAATTAAGCCACTGAGACTCAAAGAGAATAAAACATTTGCACAAAGCTACCCAGTCACTTATTTGTCATGTAAGTGGTGGAGTTGCAGATATTTTCACTCTAGATGAAGGGAACAAAGGTGAATGCCTGGCTCAGAGAAGGTACACCACACATGTGGGGTTTTTTTTCCCTACCGTCCTGCCCAGTTATTTCTTAGTAGTTATGAGGAATGTTGCCAACTGAATGGGCAACACTCAGTTATCTTGAGACCTTGGGTCCCAAAGCATGGGATTCTCGAGATAATCCTGGATGGTCTCTTTGGAAGAAGCATGGAGAAATGGTTGCCCTAAAGGTTGGTCTCCCCCGTCCCCATTGTATCTTAAATGAGGACAACACAGAAAAATTTCTACTTTTAAGGACCAAGAGCAAATGTAGTCTAAAGACAACAATGTAGTTACAATAGGTCCACCTCGAAGAATCAAATGAGTCAACATGCAAGTGTAAGGAAGAAAACTGCAGTCCAGTATGTTGCTATATGTCTGTAATCCTAGCACTCAGGATGCTGAAGCAGGAGGATTACAAGTTTGAGGTGGGCATGGACTACATAGTGAATTCCAGGCCATCTAGGGCTGGACACTGCCTGAAAAAATATAAAGAAAAAGAAGGAAGGGAGGGAGGAAGGAATGTATAATTTAAATGGAAAACTAAAGATTAGACACCAGGATTTCTAAGTAATGTCTGATTATTCCAAGCAATAATTATACCATGATCACAAAATATCTACCATGCATAAATAGACTTTTATGAACTTTTATAGAAAATCCTTGCAATTGCGTTTTCCTCTCTTGCCCTCTTTGATATATTTCAGGAGTCATTATTCTGGAGCAGTGGACTTATTTACTTATTTATTTACTTATTTATTTATTTATTTATTTCCCCACGTACCACAAAAGCAAACCTTTTCATTTTCTCCTGACAGTTTGAAACATTTTGTAATCCTGCTTGTCACTATCTTTTTATAGAAGGTCAGAAATTGGATTTTAAATGAACCCACCAGGACTTAATGGAATGTAAATGCACAGGGAGCAGAGCATGCCAGCAGATGGACAGGCCTAGCAATTTGTTGTCAATAGTTCAAACATACACATTCCCAGATTATCTCTGGGAAGACATTTAGAACAGCTTCCGGCTGTCCTCCAGATACTAATGAACACAGCAAGTTATAGCAAGTCAGCATCGTAGTATTCCTCTTCATCCCTGAGGCAACCAGCAGTAGAAGGTTGGATTGGAGAGGCGGGGTGGCAAATTCTCAGCAGGTACATACCACATTCTTGTAGAAAAAATAGAGAATCATGTTGGAGAGCCGTGTGTAACACCAGTGCCCATGCACGAGGAGAAGCTTGCTGAGATGTCTGAACTGAGAAATGGCAAAGTCACTGGCCATCACAGCCTGCAGAGGCGACAGGAAGGGAAGTCTGGGCAAAGGAACATGCTAGAGCACACAGAGGATACCCGGTGTAGCCTGAACAGCAGTATACCCAAATCAGTTAACCTACCTTCCCAGCAGATCCAGAAGAGAGACTACACATACACACGTACATACGTATTTACTCGGGCGCGCGCGCATACACACACACACACACACACACATACACACACCAGACAGACACAGTCACATCTTCCTCATGTCTCCTTTCCTTTCCCTCCCCACCTCCCTACTACTCTACATTTTCCATGTCATATATTCAAATGGCAGTAGATTTTTTTCCAGTGAGAATTTAACAAAGCCATCACATGTCTACAAAGTGAAGTCCTGCAATGTCCATGAGCTTTTAAAAAGGAGAACTCACGGACACAGCAGAGACTAGCCAGAATCACATAATAGTCACAAGTGACCAGTGGCGGACTGGCTGAAGGTCCAGTCTCCTTCTCTCCCCACACCATAGCTTCATTGACCCACTGCAACTTCATCATGGAGAAGGTTTTCCTCCGTAGGCAGACTAAGGTCATGGGACTTTAATGTGTACTCACCTGCATGCCTTCTTGACCCGAGACACCGATGCCAATGTCAGCCACTTGTATCATGCTCACGTCATTGGCACCATCACCTTCATGAGGCAGAAAAAAACATGAGCCACAGTAAAACATGAGAGGATTAAATACTCAAACTGGAACCCTAGTGGCTGTTTAAGGGAACAAGTTGGCCCTGTGAGCTTTATCCCACGTTCCAGAGTTACTTGGAAACTAGTTAAGCAGAATCAAATGTAGCATCTCACTGCCATCAGGAAAAATTCCAAGCTCAATACTGTCTTCAAATCCTTCATGCTGTGTATCTTAAGAGTCTATTGCTGTGATCAAACTCCATAACAAAAAGAGCCACTTGAGGAGGAAAGGGTTTATTTCATCTCACGAATCAAAATTTATGACCTAGGGAAGTCGGCGGGAACTCAAGGCAGGAACCTGGGAGGCAGGAACTGATGCAGAAGCCACGGAGGAATGCTGTTCACTGGCTTCCTAGTCCTAGTTTGCTTAGCCTGATTTCTTATACACACTAGGACTACTTTCCCAGGGCAGCACTACCCACAAGGGCTAAATCCATTACTAATTAAGACAACGTTCCTACAGGTGGTGGTTTGAATATGCTTGACCTAGGGAGTGGCACTATTGGAAGGTATGGCCTTATTGTAGTTGGTGTGGCCTTGTTGGAGAAGGTGTGTGACTTTAGGGGGTGGGCTTTCAGACCCTCCTCTTAGCCACACAGGAGCCAGTCTTCTCCTGTCTGCTATTGGATGGGATCGAGATGTAGAACTCTCACCTCCTCCTATGTCATTCCTGGACACTGCCATGCTCATACCTTTATGATAAATGGACCGAACCTCTGAACCTGTAAACCAGTCCCAATTAAATGTTGTCCTTTATAAGAGTTGCCTTGGTCCTATATCTTGGTATCTGTTTACAGCAGTAAAATCCTAACTAAGACAGACAGAAGTTGATACCTGGTACTGGGGTATGCTCTGATAGGCCTGACCATATTTTTGTTTAGAAGAATGTGGATTTGGGGACTTCGGATTTCTAAAGCAGAGGCATACTTTAAGTGGTGTTTAATGGGCCATTCTAACAAGAATATGGAAGACACTAGTGCTGAGCATGACTTGAACTGTGGGAGCCTGGCTCAAGGGTTTTCAAAGGAGAAGAGTGTTAGAACGTGGCCTACAGACTGTTCTTGTGATATTTTGGTGAAGAACACGGCTGCTTTTTGCCCTTGTCTGAAAAGTCTGCCTGGGGCTAATGTGAAAAGGTTCAGATTAATAGCATTGACAAAGGAAGTCTCAAAAAAAAAAAAAGCCTAATTTAGACTTTATCCTGTGGTACAGTCTTATGAAGAGTATTTTGATCAAGCGTAGCAAGCTTAAAAGGCTGAAGCAGCTGCTACTGCTCGGAGAACTCAATTTAAAATGGCAAAGCTTTTCCCTATTTTTTTTTCAAGAGCATTTGTTAGCTGATACTTTCTGCATTTAGTGCCTCATTCATTGGTGCTAGCTATATGCACTATAAGAAAGGCATCAGTTATAGATATTGTTTTATAGCTATTGCCTGGGGGATAAAGGGAAGCCTGGTAAAGAAATGTCACTCCAATATATGCACTGAAAGGATGTTTGGTATAACTCAATTTAACTTTCTTGAAGGCAGAATGCCTGAGGTTTTCAGTTTCAGGGTTCAATATCTAACTCTAGGTAACTAAGTTGATTTGGGGGTCTAAGATATAACCAACAGGGTATTATCACACTGTTCTCTGTGCTCCATCCCTAACAACAGGTTCACAGTGAGGATCAGAGAGGCGGGAAGGGAGTAAAGTAGTACAGACAGAGGTGGAGGGGAGGGAAAAAAAGTATAGCTGGAAAAGAAAATACAGAATTATAAGGAGATAGATAGATAGATACATAGATAGATAGATAGATAGATAGATAGATACATAGATACATAGATACATAAATCGATACATAGATAGATAGATAGATAGATAGATAGATAGATTCAGTATATTATATACAGAAGGAAGAAAAGGCATAGGATAGGATCAGCCCCTAGGGACAGACAAAGGAGAATACAGGGAAGGTCCCCACCCTCCTACTTCTACTCACCAATGGCCAGGGTCATCACGTGGAGATGGTTTCGAACCAATTTCACCACCTCACTCTTTTGAAGTGGGGTGGCTCGGCAACAGATCACAGCTTGGCACCATGCTGTCAGCTCAAGGAACTGCCTTTGCAGACTCTCCTGCAGGGCAAACTCCAGGGTCTTCCCGGTGATAACAAGTCCTGCACGTCCTGGGCAGTGAGGGGCAGGAGGCTGAGGAAAGTTCTTTCTTAGTGATGCCAGCTCCAGAGACACTTGAGTTCTCTTCTGAAGTTCTTCTAAAATTGCACTCATCAGCATCCCACAGGAATCCTTGAACAAAGAGGTAGAGAGAGTTAACCTCGGGGTACCACTGGAGAGCTGGCTCAATTTTTCATTCTCCTTTAGCAATTGCTGGATCACGGCTGCCTTGGCTAGTGAACCATAGGCTACTGTCAAAGAGCCCACTTCAGATCTTTTCAATTTGGCAGCTCTCTCGTGGGCTTCTGTGGACTTGAGGCCAGGTAAGAAGGAAGCACCGCAGACACAATTTTTACAGCTAAAATGCCTACATAGGATGCAAAATTCCATCGTATCACCTGCATCTCTTCCCCAGGAGTTCTCAAGTCTCATACCACCACCTACTAGCTGTCTGGCATCAAGCAAACACATCACATCCCTCATCTGCAAAAGGGACACGCTGCCTCCATCCTAACACCACTTCAAGGACCAACTGAGATATACAAACGTTTTAGGCAGTGACTAACGTTTGTGTCTTCTTTTTATCTGACACATTAATCCTCTCAGAAGCATTGGCTGAGGAAGTGTATGAGAAAACTACTCTGGGCTTGGGACACCTGTCCTCATGGAGCTTGTGCTCTGGTCAGGACGGTCTCAGTCATGTTTATCACCTCGGCTTTACATGCATCTGCCCTCCACCCCCTCCACCCGACACCGACACCGGGAATGCTTTCATGGAGTTATCCCTTCTAATCGGGGTTTGGTTGTTGCTGTTTCAGAGACTGTATCTCTGGCTTACCATATGCTAAGCTTGTACTCAGTGAATGAGCCACACCCTCAATTCCCTAACTCACTTTTCAATCCTTGAAGTGAAGAAAGAAAAAAAGTCACTTCCCGATTAGAGACAGCTCATCAGCGCAGAGCATTTCCAGCTCTTGCAGCGGATCAGAGTTCAGCTCCCAGCACTCACTAGAGCCTTAATGTAAGGAGCCGCCATTAGAAGATGGCGCTTGGCACTGATGTTTGAGGTGGAAAACAACTGCATTCAGGGTCGTAAACACCTGCTGTGAGCCTGCATATTTTTCAGACGCAGCTCCTCACCGCCCAAGCAGTATGTAAATGAAGTTCTGCAAGAAGCACCAATTAGACATTTATACACAGTCATGATAACTATTTAAGCAGCACCCATTTTGGGCTTGGGGTCTTTCGCTTTGCAATCAATGGTGTGTTCCCCAATAAAGTGCGTGAGGAAGGATCCTGTTGTTGCGTCATCCTTGCTGGCGAGGCGGGCGTATCACCTTAACCTGTGAGTCATGACCCCCTGAGTGTGTGTGGGGGGGTGTCTAAGGACCCTTTCATAGGGGTGGCTTAAGACCATCAGAAAACACAGACATTTTGCATGACAATTCATAAAAGTAGCAAAATTATAGTTATAAAGAGGCAATAGAAATAATTTCATAGTTGGGGGTCACCACAATATGAGGAACTGTATTAAAGGGTCGCCACAGCCTTAGGAAGGTTGAGAACCACACCGCTCTAGAAGCTCACAAAAACCTGTGACTCAGGTTTCAGTGGGATCCAATATGTTCTTCTGGATTCTGGAGGCACTCTAGATTCTGCACGCACACATGCATAAACCCAGGCCCTCGCGAACACGCACAGGTACTCAACTTCAAACATTTTCTGGGTGGATTCTACTCAGGATGGCTATCAATAAACTTACTCAGAAAGCACTGCATCAAATGATCACTAAGTCTAGAGCTCAGATCTAGAACCGGGAGACTGAAACTCATCTTGAAATAGTTTATCGATATTAACATCCATGAGTGATTTTTTTTTAAACTTTTAAGTGCTGATTTCCCAAGCATTTCTTAACTCACAATAAGAAAGTAGGAACACTACAAAAGCATGATGCAACAGACTTAATGCTAATACTATGTACAATCATCATGAATGAATTTGCACAGGGCTGGGGCCTTTAAGAAGTGGAGCCCTGTGAATGGTCATGGGGTCATGATCACCCTTGTGAAGGAATGGGTGCTGGTCTTTCACAATGAGTTACTCGATTAGAAACAGACTAGTTCCTCCAGGAATAGACAGGGCTAGCCCCTCCGTACCCTTGTGCTTCCTCTCCTCTCATGTGAGCTTTCCACCACTCACCATCTGCGCACACATCCCCTTGAAGTGCCCTCCACCATGGGACACCCACCAGAAGCTATACATGCTTATGAGCTTTCAAACTGTGGACTATAGACAAAGTCTAGATCCAGCTATAAAATGGAGCTACCCAGCTACCTTAACCTTAGAACAAATTTGATCCCATGTACCTCTACAGCTATGAAGGAAAAGTCACATATGCTCATTAGAGAGCCAAAATGCAATAGGAAAACTATCTATATAAATATTTTTGAGTTTGATGAAATTAATATGGCATAATTTAGAAATCAGAATACTTAATAGTCTTTGAAATTCCATAGGAGGTGATGTTTATAGAGGAACATAATACATTGATATAAGACTCTTTGTAGCATTGACATTATAAGGTAGAATTTATAGTCTAGATAGTCTTCATAATACAGTTGTGAATCACTTGTAGCTTTGTAAGTACACATAGGTGCTTAATCTTTAGATGTTTAATTTTTAGCAGTATGCACAGACACATATACACATGTACACACACAAACACAAATGTGCATACATGTACATTCATGTACATAAATGCACATAGAGTCTTGACTATTCATGAATTCTAGATTTGTGAGTTCAGGTACTTGTTACCATTTGTTTTCAATCTATACTCTCAGGATTCTGGAGTCCTATACTGCCAGGAAAAGTGATATCCAGGTCACATGATATATGCCCTCCAGCAGAAGCTGAACAAATTGATAATTTATTTTTATTATTACTATTATTACTATCATCTGGTTTTTTGAGATAGAATTTCTCTATGTAGCCCTGGCTATCCTGGAACTCACTTTGTAGTCCAGGCTATCCTTGAATTCATTCTGCTTCCCAAATACTGAGATTCTGATTGGTGGTACTTTTTTTTTTTGTCTTTCTCCTTTTTATTGGTGATCTGTTGGTTATTTGAAATGGCTCCTAACTACAGTGTTGCTAGTGTTTCTAAACATTCAATGACTATGCTGTACAGTACTGAGAAATTACTGTGTTGAGTACACTCTTTGGCTACCCACACATTTAATGTGAACGAATTCACTAAGTTATCATGTGAGAGAAAGACACTACAGTACATGTTGATGAGTTGTCACCATATTGTGACTACAGGCCAACAGGAAGTAAAGTGTGAATCTCCCTGAGGATAGCAATCACTATTCACTAACTCAGGTCCAAGGTAACACTATAAGTGTTAACTCCACCAACTGTAGAAAGTGGTTGTTTACAGAGAATCTGTCAATCACAATGTAATACAGAAATATCTTAAAGTAGGAGATACCAACTTCAATGTTTGTTATTATTTAACACTTGATAAGAAATCACAATATTTTGTTGTCTTTACCTATCAAATGAGTTAATATGTACTTGTTATAATTATTCAATGAGATCATGCATGGAAAGACTTTTAGAGCGTCTAATAAAAATTATAAATACTAGGTTAATATTTTCAGAAGAAAAATTTTATAAGCATATAGCTTAAACTGAATGAGCTGTGTCTGTATGTCTGAGCGTTCTCTGTCTGTCTGAACAACCAATGTTAGGATTTGATAATGTGAATACTACAGAAAAAAACCTTCCTATGGATGGAGGTGATGAAGGCTTCTAAGGGGACTCAGTTTTGCCCGTAGTGGAGTTTATAGAAATTTGTAAAGTTACCACACATGACTTTAGATATCTCAGAACCCACACAGGACAGCTTGGACTTTCCGATCTGAGTCCTTCTTTTGGCTTTTAGGGACTCCTGAGGAATCGAGACTGGGAAAGGGATATTTACAGAGTAGTTACTGAGCCAAGACTCACAAAGTGCAATTAACTATCTCTACTGTCTTGAGCTGTATAGAACTGGTAGTTTTAAATGTCTTCCAACATAAATTGTGTGTGTGTGTGTGTGTGTGTGTGTGTGTGTGTGTATATATATATATATATATATATATATATATGAAATTTATAATTGTGATAATTTTTAACCATCAATAAAGCATGTAAGTCAATAAATAAAAATATATTTACTGTGTTTCTAAAAACAAAATCTAGAAAGGGTTTTACATGTTTTTTATAATAAAGAAATGAGTCTGGAGGTAGTGGCACAGGCCTTTAATCTCAGGACTCTGGAGGCAGAGGGAGATAGATCTCCATGAGTTCAAAGCCAGCTTGATCTACAGACCCAAGACAGCCAGGGCTACACAGGGAAACCCTGTCTTCCTGTCTCAAAACAAAACAAAACAAAAAAACCAAATCCAAAACAAAACAATAAAAACAACAAAAAAGACAGAGAGAGGTTTGAGAAATAAGGAAGTCAATTTGTTAAATCTAATTTAGACATTACAGGATCTATAGACGGATTGAAACATCACATGACACCACACTAACATAATTTTTATTTTCATGTATCAGCTAAAAATAAGTTTAGTTGAGCTGGAGAGACAACTCAGTTGGCAAAGTGTTTGCAAGCCTGAGGTCCTGAGTTCAATGCCCAGAAGCCCAGGGAAAAGGCTGAGCACAGTGGTACTGCCGGTAAACCCAGCAAGTGGGACACAGACACAGATGGAAACAGGCAGATCCTTGGAGCTTGCTGGCAGACCAATGTAATCCAATCAGCAAGCCCCAAGGCAATGGGAGACCCTGATTCAAACAAACAAACAAACAAAAAGACAGATAGACAGACAGAGAGAGAGACAAAAAGAATAGCCCCTGAGGACCAACACTAGAAATTGATCTCTGACGTTTCCATCTGCATGCATACTCATGTATACACATACACATACACATACAGACACATATATACACAGATTTAATTTGTTTTTTTTAAAGGAAAACCGGTGCAGAATATCAGAAGCTTAACAGCATGCCAGTTAGAGCACTAGTTGACTGAACAACTTATAGTTACATTCATTATTTCCTAGAAACAAAACACTCTGCTTCGCTCTTGGCAGCACTGATATTTGAACTAAAAAAAAAAAAAATCATTGTGTGTGGTGCTGTTCCGTGAGGTTCAAGACACTTGGTGGTTACCATTGGCCTTTGATAACTACAAATCAATGGCATCCATCCTACCCCAAGTGAGCCAACCAAAACACCTTACTAGGTGTCCCCTTTGAAGCAGAGCTCCCTTTGCATGCACAGAGTGACTGACACGCCTGACCTGAGAGACGCTCTGCCCCCCGTCTCATGATGGCACAGATCACGTGTATTCTCACAGACACAGGGAGCACTTCCCCTGACAAACTCGTGGAACCCCAGGCCTGTGAAGCCTGCAACGTCATGCTTGGTTTCCCATGTATGCAGACTTGGAGCCATTGGACGGATGCCTGACAGGCTTTCTCTGAGGGGACAATTTTACTATTTTTATCTTTTCTAAAAGGCTTCCATATTGTGCTAATGCTTAATAACGGCCACGTGCTACAACCTCAAGACAAAATTTTTTCATGTCTAAAAAGCTCTAAGTCGAATTAAGAGCACCAATAATTACTTTTTTCATTTTTGTTTGTTTGTGAATTTGGCCTGTGTATGACTGTTGGCATAGCCATTCCGTGGTGTATATGTGCTCACGCTGGTTCCAGGGATGGAACTCAGGTCCCAGGCTTGGTGGCAGCCTTTCAGCAGCACTGATTACACTGTTTTTTTATTCTATGCTTACCAAATCTCTCAATAGACACTGAGACAGTTAGCATTTCTTTAGGTGCTGCTGGTATTGGTGACCATCTGCAAGAGGAAGTCCCCCAACTCTGCAGATGCCCTTCACTAAAACTAATGCTGACAGAAGGCATTTCCTCATTTTTGCTCATAACTACCTCTGGGCATGGGTGTTACTATCTGTGACAGGCAAGGGAGAAGAGGCCACACAGAGCAAGTAAGTCCCCAAGGACAGATAGTTGGTCAGGAGTGGTAAATGTTTCATGTGACACTCAAGCCACACCCATTGGAGTCACTGAAGTGACCCTGCACCTTGATGGTGCTGGATGCGAGCCAGTGGTTAGAAGGACAGCTATTAAAAGCACCCAGTCAGTGCTGAATGAGGACAACTCCCTCTCCTCAAAACATATCACAGAGAGGAGCGTCAATCGGGGCTTAGCCATAAAACAACTAGCCAGAGGTGACAGGCTGTGACACCGCTTCAGAACCTGATCCTGCAAGGTGGCTACAGAAGACATCACAAAGTCAGGACACTGTGACAGAATCATGTTACTGCCTGACTTTCACAACGGAAGAATGTGACATACACACATCTGGGAGCATGTCACTCCCCCATGTGCCTTCTACCTGTGTAACTTGTTCAAATATCCACCCTGGTGCCTGACAGCAGGGGTTAAATGGTGGTTCAAAATCTTCTCAAGTCATTCTGCAGTTAACAACTCCATCCCCTTTGTTTCTACAACCGTTGGGAGCACTATCCAAATGTACCACTAGAGGGCAGGATTGTGCTGAGAGCCTAATTTTAAAATTCATCCTTAAAAATGATCTCGTTACTAACAGAAATTACTACTTCCCTTCAACTTAAAAGGGAAGTAGGTTCCGGTCTCAAGAGTTCACATGTATTCTCATTTTTAATCTGTTTAGACAAATCCCTGGTCATACGGGGGGGTGCGGGGGGGAGGTGCAAAATAAAAAAAGGGAAAAGTTTCTTGTACTGTTTGTATTCATCCATGACGCCTCTGAATCAGGCTTTTAGAAAAACTATGGCATCCTCCCAAATACAAGCAAGGTCACTCAGCAGAATAACATCAAGAAACTACAGACGACTGGCTTTTCCTTTCCCTTACAGCCATCCATCCATCTCCTCACTCCCTACGGGCTTGGAGCTGAAAAAGACTGCTTGGCTCAGGGTCATCACGCATACTTTACTCTGCGTATTGAGGATGAAGAGTTTGTCATCCGGCTCCAGGAGTTTGCACGCGTAAGCTATGTTGACAGCCGTCTCCTGCTTGTCCCCCGTCAGCATCCAGATCTTGATGCCAGCTTTGTGAAGGGCTTCTATAGACTCAGGGACCCCCTCCTGCAGACGATCTTCAATGCCAGTAGCACCTGAAAAACAATCCAAATGAAAAATCAAGGTTTCCTAGAAGCCAGAGCCCAAGAGAACTCACTTGGCCATTAAATGAATCCTCTCATGGGCCATTCAGTCCTGACCTACATAAACTGCAGACCAGACATAAAATATAAAGAACCATGGAGTTTATCAAACACGCATTCCCCTTTTGGCTGGGGTTCTTATCAACAAATTCAAAAGCTGATTCACTTATTCAAGTCTGTAACCTTGTGCTGAATTTTACCATTCTATGAAACTCTCAGGGTTAAGGGCGGGCTCTTAAAAGAACACTTGGCCATAAGATACAATGTCCATTAGGGATGCTTGTTCATAGTGTCAGTCCATAATGTCCTTTTCTGGAACAACTGGATGCAGCCAGATGTGCTTTAAAACTCAAGTTTCCCCACTGGTAATGTTGTAATACATTTTCTATTTTGTAATTCTGTTAGTCACACATATTTAGACTTCCATAGGAAAACTTGCAGACATTCATCCTAATTTGGGTATTAATACTAAAAATAGCGTTACCTCAAAACAGGTTTGACTTTGCTGCCAAATGAGTTTTGGCACTAAGCCCACAGAGCCTTCTCTACTTTAGAAACGCAGGTGAAGCAGCATGCATGTGAGCTGCTCACACTGTCATAAGGAAATGATTAGTATCTAAAAGGGAGCATGACTATTGGACTTGACAGAGAGTAAATGAGATTGTCTTCCCCCTAAAGAGAGGAACGGAACCCTGAGGCAGCTCTCTCGGTGTGTTAGGGATGCTTCCATCAGAATCCACATCTCCGTGCTCCGAGGCATTGCCTCTGAACTTGATGGCTCCTCAAAATTCCTCAGGAGACTTTCAGAAACTCCAGTGTCAAGGTCGCACACTAGACCAACAGCCCTGGAATTCCTGGGGAGATGGTTCTGGCATCAGGCCAGTTTAGAGTTCTTTGAGTGATTCCAAGAGGTTGTATTTGTGCAGTTTGGGTGGGAATCAAGGAAAGAGGAGAAGAAAAATAAGACTTTGTCAGATCACTTGCAGGATAAAGGACATGGATCCTATACTTGGGGACACTTGAGTTTCTTGTTTTTCAGTGGATGTCTAAGCCTTTGAGCATGAACAAGACACTGTACAACTCTGTGATCTATTTCTTCGAAATAAGATTCATAAGACAATACGTATCTAAGACTTTACTCAATTCTTTGCAAGACAGTTGCAAAATCCTTTTCTTGGACCAGGGCATTTGTTTGTCTTTGTATTAGGCATTGGGTGTTTCGGTTTTACATTGTCCTAAGAATGCCCAATCTGTTCCCACCACAAACGGTCTGAATGCACTTGAACGTGGAAAGAGATCAGAACGGACAGGATAGGGAGAACCACAGGTGCTTAATAGATCAATGTCCCTAGATGGGCGGTAGTGGTGCTTGCCTTGACTCCCAGCACTCGGAGGCAGAGGCATAATAAATAAATAAATAATAATAATAAATGAAAATAAGGTAATTAAATTTTAAAAAGATTAAAATGGCTTAAAAGGACAGAAGAAGAATGGATTTAGAGACCAATTCTCTGCTCAGGCAAAGCAGCACAATTTACCTACCAAGTAACGTGAGTTTGTTCTCTAGTCTCATGGCAGATTCAACTAGCAATTCTTCCCTGTTGTCAATGCTGGTTTCAGCTAGAAAGTGATTCCTCAGCCACTCTGTGTACTCCGTGTCACTCATGACCTAAGCGAGGAAGAAAAGAGGCTAGGAGGCTGGCCATCTAACCTTGCAGTACATGACCAGGACTGACTTTGGGCAAAATAACATGTAACAACTTTGTTTCTAAATTTCACCCTATAGGCACAATTGTGTCTAACCCATACTCTTTCACCTCATGGACGCAGGATCCCCAAACTCTGATCATGTGTATGTGACCCTGCTGATAGAGAGACATCAGAGCTTAGTATCTCTGGGAAATTTTAAGCATTATCTTTGGTGAAAGTGAGTTTAAACCAGTACAGAAGGTGGAACAGGCCTCCTATTGCTGGTTAACTCTGGCTACAGCTGACAGCACTTCAGATGTCTTCTGAAGATTAGCCCTTAAGGCTAAGCTTCAGAAAAGGTAACAAGAAAGGTGCCATACAGAAAACAAAGGAAGGCCGTTGTTCTAACAAAACTTAAACATTCCTGTCTTTAATTGCCATTTCAGATGAATCTGCATTTCAGGTCTTAAAACCAGGGTCGAGTGGAGGAAGCAAAGCAATTTTTCTCTTATATATTCATCTTTGCTTGCAAGGTAATTTGATTTGGGAAAATATAACATCTATTGGAATTCATTCAAGTGAAAAGCCAGAGTTGGCTGGACCTTGAATCCCCCACGCTTCCTACAACTGTCTAATAGAGGCATTTGATCCTTCCTGGTTGACTGGGTCTCTTGGAAGTAACAACAGAGCCAGCTCAAATTTGCCTTCCTTAATAATTAGGAACTATCACGTGGGTGATCAGGGAGAGGTGTTGGCAACAACAGCCTCCCAAATCGCTTCTGGGGGCTCTGCCTATTTCTTGCTATTTAACTTTTCATTTAGAAAGGACATATCATGCAACAAGACTGTTTTGCCATAAAGGATAATCAAAACTAGGATTAAAAAAAGAATCTGGCAAGTTTACCCGGATTGAAAGATCAATTTATGGGCACATTAGAAAACAGGCCAAACAAAAAAAGACTCACAAGAGAAAAATGAAGGCTGCTCTCAGCCCACATCTTTGCAAATCTCATTTATGGCTGACGAACGGGGCAGATGTTATCCATAAGGTTCTGAGGAGAAGATAATAAGTTGTTGGAGCTTTTACCTCTAGACAAACAACTGAGCCAAGCACAGAACGGAGAGGCTACAGAAAGGGGCCCTAGTCAGGGGAACCTCCCTGGTAGCCCTTGGGTGAGGTCCGGTACACACTCATTTTCAGTAATGATGGGTAACCAGGAGAAGAAGCAAGCCCAGGGTGCACTGGGCGGTCTCACCTTCTTTGCTACACATAAAGTGCGCAGTCCTCGCTTGGCATATTCGTCCAGGTGCCTCTGCGTTCTCTCCCTTATAATCATCTGTTGTTCTTCCGGATTTGTTCCATCTGGAACCAGGAACAGAAAATCATTATTCCTGCCGGCCTGTCCAATTAGACTTTTTTTTTTCCCTCTAAAAATGACAGTTTAATCCATAAGAAACAAAAGGCATTTTAGCTTTGAGGCTCAGATGTGTGCCTAGAAAAGGAATGCAGCTGCATGGTTTCTTCACTCAGAGTCTCTCCTCCTGCGCAGACACAGATGCTGCTATGACAGGCCAGCACTATCTAGCTTCTCCAGGGCACTCTCTCTTTCTAGGCAATAGGTGCTTCCTGAATTTCACACAGACTGAAATTAAGCCTCGCAGGAGCCCATAAAAAGGTACTGTGATGCTCATTTTCCCGAAGAGCAAATAGGTAACTCTGCAGAGACACAGCTAGCGATGGGTTTCACATGTAAACAAGCCAAAGTCTCAGCAATCTCTGAGCCTCTCTGCCTTCCCAGCAACCCCGAGGCCGGCCCCATTTTTCCTTTTCAAGTGTGGGAGTGGCCCCCGGACTCCCCAGTTGTCTGATCATCACCATGGGAACTGTGTAAACCTACCTGAGGAAGCTACGGACAGCAGCTCCATGATCACAGAATCAGCGCCTTTTGTATACACCACAACTTGTTTGGAAAGAGGATGCCGGACCACGACCGACATTCTTTTCCTTACCGAGTCAAAGGGCAGGATGTGTAGGAGTTGAAATGTTAATGAGCCCAAAGCAGCAAAGTCCACCATGACCTGCTCTGGGGTCCGAGACTGTAAAGTGCAATGGTACGCTCTGGCGGCATATACCAAGGCTGCTTCATCTGGACTCTCCGCCTCATAACACAGGTTGGAAGCCAAGGGCGGTGGTCCATTTAGGGCTTCAGCTGAGCCATCGCTGAGTCCTACGTCACTGTTTTGTACCTCCGTTTCTGTACAGCAGGCAGAGTTACTGGCCTGGGGGATTTCATCCATCTGGGAAGACTCGTCCTCCATAGGAGGTGACAGTTTTGTTCGACTAAAGAAAGAGATCCTGCTCACAAAGGCACAGGGAGCTCCGGAGGTTGAATCCTTTCCGCTGGCAAGGGACGGTGAACTTGATCTCCGGACAGACAATTTCTGGAAGATGTTTTTAATCTCTTCCAAGGACTTGATGGGCATTCCACCCAGTGAGGAGAGCCCAATCTAGGAAAGACAATGGAACAAGTTCTCAATAGCAGGTCCAAGATGAGGCCATTACAATTCTGAAAATGTTACCATGATCTTAACTGCCAATCTGCTTTCTCCCTAAAAACTCCATAGCAACCAGGAAGACAAATAAAAGCCGCCAGGGAAGACGATGTTATATGAGATGATGTTGTACATTTCTGTAACAATTTAGGTACAAAATGCTAATATTAGATTTCCTCATAGAATTGTTTGTAACGCTGGGTGTGGTGATGCATGCTTTTAATCCCAGCACCTGGGAAGGAAAGTGGGTTGATGTTTGAATTCAAAGCTAACCTGGTCTACAGAGTGAGTTCCAGAACAGTTAGAACTACACAGAGAAACCCTGTCTCAAAAAAAGAAAATAAAACAAAAGAAAAAGAAAGAAAGGAAGAATTTTACATATATACAATAACAATTACAAGCAAATTGAATCAAGCATAGTAGTGCTCCCACATAATCTCAGCTCTTGAAAGAAGTAGGAGGCCCCTAAATTCAAAGCCAGGCTGGGTTACATAATGGAACCCCGTCTCAAAGAATCAACTATGAAACAATCACCATTAAAATTAAAATTAATTAAATATCCAATATTAAAACAAAAACATCTTCTTGAAATGTATTTTTAAAAGAAGTTTATAGAGCATGGATAGATTATTTTTAAAGTTCAGAAACAGTTGAAAAAAAAATAGAAGAACCAAAAAAGTAAGACCCTACGTCCCAAGACCACTGGAGAAAAGTGACTAAAAAGCTAACAAAATACATTTTTCTTTTCTCTTTTTAGAGTCTATAAAAGGTTACCTTGACAGTTATAACAAAACAGGCCAGTGCATGAAAGTCAGTTAAGAGGAACTTAATCCATGTCAACACATGATTTTAACTATTTATTAGTATACATTTTGTTCTTTTCTGTACTTTGTCTTCTTTTATACTTTTAGCATCAGGGATTCAGCATATAACTTCATGCCTATCATGAAAGGTCATCCAACAGATTCAAAAATGTATTCATTCAAAAGTGTGGGAAGAATTTAAACATTTCCTTCAGTAGCTGACACTATGATTTTTCTCAAGGGCTGTTGCTAGCCAACATTATCAGAGACTCAGACATAAAGCCATGCACGCACCTTGTCACTGTGAAGTCTTTGGATCATTCACTATGCTCTCTTTCTCTCATTACCCTAAGAATCAGGGAGAAGCAGGGGCTCTCTATGCCTATAAGGAGTTTATTCTAATCAGCAAAACATTACATCCTCTAGGAATAAATCAACAATACTTTGTAGAGAGAAAATGTCCGAAGTTACCAACTTGGAAAACGGGTGTAAAATATCACATAGTACATTTTTTTCAAAATCTCATTTATTCTCTAATTACATAATCACTTCTTCTTTAGAGCATCTTCTCAGGCAGCACTGTTAAATACAGTCTCCGATCAGGTGCAGCTTTTAATTGAAAGTGAATTACTTTTTATGTTAAAGTTCCCACCTCTGAAGTTGCCAAAGGAAAATGATCGGTTGGAACATTAACGTTTAATTGGATTTTTGCCGTAAATTGAATTTTAAGTGGATGTGTGGGAAAGGCGAGATACACCGGGATGCTAGCATACCATGATAGAGCACCAGCGGTTTTTCTTCTTAACTGAAAATGAATCTTCCGCAAGCTCTTAGGTACAACTATACTAAAGAACTTCTGAATCCTGGCACATTGTAGTCATATTGGATTATAGATAGACTGAGCTAAAAGAAAACCTAGCTGGCACATGAAGAAAGTGTCGTCGTCACAGTGAGTAAGCTAATGCTTCACGTTTTGTTTGATGTCATGCATACAGTGTTGTAGGTCTCAGAAGCCTCATAGGCAGCTCCAACTTAGTGGGACGAGGAAGGCAAAGTAAAAGTTCAGAGTAAGCACAGAGTCCTACTCCCTGGGCTCCACCACCACCCTCAGCCCCACCCCGACACACTGGTTCTGTAATGCTGGTGAAATCCTTCCAAGGCCTTTTTACAACACAGAAGAACATTTTTGGTTATGAGCCTAGTCTTTAACGGCTCTCCAGCCCCAGAAACTGATGGAAACATGCAGAGACCCAACTGGTGGAAACAGATTCAGAAACCCACAGGCAAATATTAGGCTGAGATGGAGGAATCCTGCAGAAGAAAGATTGTGGCAGCCAGAGAAGTCAAGGACACCAAAAGAAAACATACAGAATCAACTAACCTGGACCCATAGTGGCTCATGGAGACTAAACCATCAATCAGAGAGCACACATAAAAGTGACCTAGGCCCTCTGGACATATGTAACAGATGTGCAGCTTGGTCTTTAGGTGGGACTCCTGACAGTGGGAGCAGGGGCTGTCTCTGAAGTCATTGTCTGCCTTTGGGACCCTTCCCCTTAGTGGGCTGCCTTGTCTAGACTCAGTAGAAGATGTATCTGCTCTTACTGAGATTTTATATTCTAAGGATGGTTGATATCTATGGGAGACCTCCCCTCTTCTGAGGAGAAAGGGAATAGGGGAGGATGGAGCTTGGGGGAGACCGGAGGAGACTGGAGAGAGGAAACTGCAGCCAGGATGTAAAGAAAATTATTAATTAACTAGTTTATTAATTAATTATTAATTAACTAGTTTATTAATTAATACTTTTATAATGCAGAAGAATAGAGCAGGAGTGCCTAGCTCTTGAGGCTCTGAGAAGACTAAACACATTACAGCCAAAAACTGTGGTAAATGCAGAGCCAAGAACAAACCCTGAGGAAACAGTATACACCTGCTATACCTGCCGCTTCGTTATTTATTATCGTCACAGAACAAACCGAATACAGATACATGTAAACCCAGCTGAGAAAACCCTCATTTAAACTTACCTTTTGGCGAGGTTGGTTCGGAGCAGAAACCACCACTGTGTTGCAAATTGCCAGTGCAATAAAGAAGTCCATGATGTATAGTGTCTCCAGTGGTGAACTCTGCGCAGTACCGTCCAGTCCGGTGAACAGCTGAGGGGTAATCTGGCTAAATTTGTCTAAAAGTCTGGTATCTGGTACCACGTCTGTTTCCTGAAGAGACAATATGATAACATATTGCTATTAACATCAATAACTTCTACAATAGGAATTTAAGTGAAGCATGAGATGTAAACTAAATTTTCATTTTTTTCTACATTTATTTCCACATGTGTGGATGTGTATATATATATATATGTGTGTGTGTATGTGTGTGTGTGTGTGTGTGTATACTCACGCTTGTTCTAAAGCACACATAGAGATCAGAAACCAACTTAAGGAAGATGGTTTTCTCCTTCCACCATGTGGGTCTAGAGATTGAATCTAGGCAGTCAGGCTTGGCAGCAAGTGCCTTAACCCACTGAGCCATCTCATCAGCCCAATAAATTTAATTTGTGAAGTCTAATACATACAGTATTTTGAGAACAAAACAATAAAAGGAAGCACATACAAATAAAGGGAAATCCATATTATATGTTATAAATGGAGAATATTTTAACTATTCAGTTAAATAGGAGATAGAAACACCACCTTCTATGAAAATATAGTTGAAAGGATTCTCCCTTTGACATACATAATGCTAGGCATGTATTTTATTGTGCTTAGAATTCTACCATGGCTATATTTTATTCAACAACTAATGAACACCAATTATTTCAAAAGTGAAATTTAATTCATAGAGTATTGAATGAAATATTTTTTGCTCAATTCATTCATATTATAAAAACAACTTTCTATAAGAAAGAAAATATCATAAGCAGGCTAGACAACTAATCAATATTTCACAGCCAGGGTATTTATGGCAGCTTTCTCATCAGCAAATATGTTTGGCAAGTGTATCTTCCTCTTCCGGGTAAGGATGTTCTCAAAGAAGTCCTGTCACCAGAGTGGGGTGCAGGAACCCCATTTCATCTGGCAGAGTGCATCTCAGACTCATTGGAGAGTACTAGAAATATGTCGTCATAGAAACCTTGTTTTCTCACTGTATCATTTAGTCTGCTTTAGAGTGTACAGCTTAGAATTGCAGCCCTAAAGGAACACCACCGTGTTATAGGGAGTCTTGGATGCTGATAAGCAAAGCACACTTCAGAGAGACCAGGAGAGGCACCTGACAGAACAAAGTGCAACAGGGTCATGTGATACTATACTCACATGACCACGTCAGGGATAACGTTCATTCTCAACTGGACTGGATTTAGAATTACCTAAGGAAATGGGTGTGTCTGTGAGGGTGTGTCCAGGAAGGTTTAATTAAAGAGGAAAGATAAATGTAGGTGGCACATCCTATTAGACCTGTTCCTAGACAGAATAAAGGAGGAGGACCAGCGGAGAATCAGTTCTGCCTCCTGACTGGGTGCAATGTGATCCGCTGACTCAGGCTTCCTGTCTGGCCCTTCTTGCCAGGAGGGTCTGTATCCTCTCAAACTCGAAGTTGTTCTTGTCAGGAATTTTATTTAAAAAGCAAAGAGAAGACTGGGGTACCATGGCTAGCATTTCTGCTCTGGCATTTGGTGAGAGTGCTCACAGGTTTAACGAGAGATACGCAATGCTGGCAATGACATGTTCTACGCTTACGTCTCAGCTTGACTCCACTGACAGTCAGCCCGGGGTGAGGGGTTCCTTTGCTCGCATGCCTTTCTTCTTTCTTTCCTTTCAAGTGACAGACACTCTCCTTTCAGACTACCAAGGTCGTGACAGGTTTAAAATTCACACGCTATGAACCGTCACAACGTATTCTTAAATTCTATCTAAATTTAGCAAGTAGAGGGAAAAAGACAAACAAACCACAAAGCTGCAATCCTGTTCTGTGAGCACAACAGAAACAATACTAAAGCTAGGAAAAGTCCTGAGTGTGTATTCAGTCATGAAAAAGATACTCCCGTCAGCAGATAAGGATTGTCAAAATAAGGCTGGGTCTTTCTAGATACTCGGAAGAAGACACAGGGAAACCACCATAAAGAATATAAACAAAAGAAGAGCCCACAGGAAGATGGAAGGAGACACCCACATCAAAACTACATGCCAGAAACAGAGTATCCCACTGATTGTGACAAAATAACTTAATCCCTCATGACTAAGAGAGCCCTTGAGTTGAGGAGAGGATGCAAAACGGCCATGTACAACTTTGATCTAAATGGCTATATCCATAATTATTTTCCCAAGACCACAGCCATCTTTGCCGTGGCCTTGGTATATAAGAGAACCCTGTTCCTTTGCTGTGTTAGATAACCGTTGACGTCTTACATGAAACTGTGCCTGTTTATCTGGAACAGCTGTGTTTAAACAGTGCCCTCTGCAGAGGTTAGAAGTCCCTGTAAGGCAAGGACCACATCTTACTGATCTTTAAATCCCTAACCCGGGACTTGGCACACAAGGAACCCAAGTTTCTTGCACACTACCATCAAACACTTGTTGACCTTATATTCTATACAGAAAGGGTAAAGGCACAAACAAGAGAGAGTCATTCGCCTTGGAGACACGTGTTCCCACTGGATCTCAACTAGGCATCTGGTCAAGACTCAGAGAACATTTCCACTCATAATTAGATCACAGAATCCACAACACAGACAACACCAGAGGCTCCCAACCTTCCTAACGCTTTAATACAGTTCCTCATGTTGTGGTGACTCCTCAACCATAAAATTACTTTCATTGCGACTTCATAGCTGTAGTTTTGCTACTATTATGAATCATAATGCAGATACATGATATGTAGGATATCTGATATTCGACCCCTGTGAAGGGGACATTCGATAGCTCCCTAGGAGGTCATGACCTCTGGCTGTGAACCACTGTTCTACACTGTAAAGCCTTGCTGGCTTCAAGATGGAAGCCACAGCTCTGTTATCAACTTGTGTGAAGACTCCGGACACATTCCAAGTTTATGTCCGTCATCAGGATTCAAACGTCCTACTTGACGGGAGGAATTCTACTTCAAGACTTTTTTTTTCCTCCTTTTATTTCTCTCCTCTATTTAGATCCAAGTTAAATATGGAAAATCTAGCCAGACTCCCTTTATGCTCCTCAATGTTTGCTGAAGCTTTTGTATGGCTTTCAACGCAATTTAAACATTATCTGTCTTCAAATTGAGAGTAACAGGAACCCACGCAATTGTTTCTACAAACCTCTAAACAACCGTGGTTTAATAATGGAAAAAGATGCTCTATTGGGCTGACAGAGACGACCCAGCAGTTGTAAAGCAGCCCCCATCTCCTCTCTACCTCTCCCTGACTAAGGCTTTACTTCATTCCCTGCTGATACTGCAGCTCCAAGAATTTGCGGCTCCCCTTATGTTACTTTGGTTTTTGTGGGACAAAATCCTTTTCTTGGTCTCCTCTAATTCCTAAATGCCACACTCCTGAAGGAAAATTACAAAGGCCACATACTGATGATTTCCTGTATGCGAACTCGGGGACCCAGCAGTTCCGAGGATTTGATGTGCCCTGCGTGATGGCCTACTTTCCTCCTATGGGTCACATCTCACAGCCTTTTTCAAGGCACTCTTAACCCACGCTTCACAGACGGGCTTCTAGAACCAAATTCAGAATATATTTTACAGTGACTTTTCAGGTTACAGATTATGTAGCTTTCTCAAAATATTACGCTCAGCTTGTAAGATTCAAGACTCAAGAATGAGAGTCATATTTCATGGGTTGGCCACTTTATCCTATTTATAAGAGTGTGGCTTTGTAAGACACAGAACAAAAACAACCCTGGAACTTCCATGTACACATGGCCCTGGAGTAGAGGGCAAGTGGAAACACACTGTATGGGAAGACTGGGTCTGGTGATCAGTTTCAATCGACAACTTCCCAAAATACTGTTTTGAAAATGAATATGACAGGCACTGTGCTATGTATTAGGATTCAAAGGTTAAAAAGTCTTTGCTCTCAAGGTTGTAATGGTACAGTATCAGATACAGAAATTAGGCCAATGCTATGCAGACAAACGGACAATGGAAAAGCACTCAGAAAGCCTGGAAGTTGACAGCAAAGAATCACAGAAGCCTTCAGTAACAGCCCTCTCTTAGCATTTCATAGAGGCAAGAAGATGTCTGAAGACAGGAGATGGCACAGGAAAAGCCACAATGCCTTCCAGAAGTACCTCCCACGCTCCCACAGGAGAGTGAGGCTTATTCAGAAAACTGAGGAGAGACAAGCCAGCACTGGGCCACCATCAACTAGATGTGGGTTAACATTTGCTTCCTTTCAAATGTGCAGAAAATGTACAAGTGGAGTGGGTGAGTAGTAAAGACAGTATCATAGAGAAAAGAGTAAACATAAACATGCATGCATACATACATACATACATGCGTACATACATACAAACATGCATGCATGCATACATACATACATGTATATTTATTTCTGGCATATGGTTAAAATGACTATAGAGAAAAGGGGCTGTGAGGGGAGACGAAAGAATTATGCCTAGGTGTTTCAAAACAGATTGCTAAACAAGGAGGTTGTTCTGTTAGGGGTGTTACCTCCTGAGTGCTACAGAACTGAGTTGGCAGTGGCCACGCCATTACTGCAGGTGTACATTTCACAGTAAGTTTCCAAAGAGCCTAGAGATGCCCTGAAGGCTTTCTCAAGTCAAGAGACACAGATACCTGGGGTCCGCTTATGCAATGTATCTACCATGAAAATTAGGCAACGGCCATGATGTAGCAACAGTAACCACAGATGCTCTATTCTTATTGTGCTGCCTGCCTGAGTAATTACTGACCTCACAGTGGGAAGTCTCCATCCTGGTTAAATATAGGTGTTAATGATCTATGAAAGGCTGAGAAGGCGGCCAACATTTTAGAGAGGTAATTTTAAATTCGGTGGAAGTATGGATTTCTAATTCATTTACATAATCATCTTTTCTGTTTCCCATGTTCTACAGGATCTTCTTCTGCAGGAATATGGGTTTTTTTTTTTCTTGGGATTGACTAGTCAGCTCCTAAGAGTTGTCACTGGGACACAAACCATTTGTTGAGCTCTGGGATGAAAATACTGGAAAGTACCTTTTATGGAGTTAGAGATGAGGACGGAGAGCTAGTTTGGGTGGAATACAGAGGAAAATTAGAAAGTAATAAAAAAGACACCAAAAGACCTATTAATTAGATAAAAATACATGTCTCCAAGACAATCCTGGTTAAGTCTTGGTAGTTCTTAGAGTTAACTGTTATTCTTATGTCAAGATAGCCTTCTTCAGGCTCTGACATAATCAGTCCTAACCAGAAATATTTTATATTTCAGAAATGATACTTGACTTTTGAATACTGAATTATCTCAAATCTCAACTTTAAAACTTATGTGTCACTATCATGCTGAACTGTAACAATGTCACCTATTTTGCAGACAAAGAAAAGCAGTGTTTGGGCTGGAGAGATGGCTCAGAGGTTAAGAGAACTGACTGCTCTTCCAGAGGTCCTGAGTTCAATTCGCAGCAACCACATGGTAGCTCACAACCATCTGTAATGGGATCTGATGCTCTCTTCTGGTGTGTCTGAAGACAGCAACAGTATACTCATATACATAAAATAATAACTCTTTAAAAAAAAAGAAAAGAACGAATGAAAAGCAGTTTTTTGGGCTGTTTACCAGGGAGTGGCTTTGTCCAGGGTGTGGTGATGATGTCACACTTACCATGGGACTACTGAATGCAGCCTGTCTGGAATGAGGCACTTCCCCAGATCCTTCTCCATTTCCTACAGCAGAGGTACTCCCAGAGAGCTGAGCCGAGGACTTTCCCAGATGCCCACTGTGAACCGTCCTGCAGCCCTGGGCTCTGGGTCTTGCCATGTTGCTGAGGGAGCCGCTGAGAGTGTCTGTGCATTCCTCCTCTTCAGAGACAGCTTCCTGGTAGGACTCAAGCCTCTTGGCTGTAGGATAAAATTCACCATCTAAATATTGCAGCTGAATATGCCAGCTCCTCAGCTATGCACACCACCTCCTGTCTGCCCTGGCTTCCAAATTCTCCCCATGAGAATCCATAGTCAATAAACTTACCCCATCCTTATTGAGGAAAGAGGAGACAGTGGATTAGGAAGTGACTTCCTTTTCCATCTCTATGTCTAGCTTTGTCTGCACCTCTATCCTCACTCTTAGTCTGCTACCCTATGGTGATGTACAACTCAGCCTTCCTTGTCTTAAGTGCCAAGCCCTCCACTTAGGATCTGGATCCTGTCCTCTGGGTCCTTAGGCACTTCCTCTTCACATCTGAATCTCAGCACACCAGTCACTCCTCAACCAATTTCAGGACTTTCTGTCTTAACTCTCTATTGACTTCTTCTCAAGGTCACCTTTAAGCTCCATCTTGCCAAAAAGAGTGTGTGTGTGTGTGTGTGTGTGTGTGTATACCCTCACACATATGAGGGTGTGTAGGGATACATATGTATGTATATGTTATGTGATGGTCAGAGCACCTTGGGTGTTATTTCTCAGGATTCATTTGTTTTGATTTTTTCTTTGGTGTTTTTGAGACAGGAACCTTTACTGGTTTAGAATTCACTGTGGAAGGTAGAATGCCTGACCAGCAAGCTCCAGGATCTGCCTGTCTCCACTTCCTCAGTGGTGGGATGTGGGTTCTGGGAATTAAACTGAGGTCCCCATGGTTGCAAGGCAAGGGTTTTTACAGACTAAGCTGTATGTATGTATGTATGTATGTATGTATGTATGTATGTATGTATGTATGTATGTGATTGTCTTTTTATCACATTAGGTATTGAACTTGGAGCCTCAAGTACATAGTCAAGTACTCTGACACTATGTTATATCCAGACTTCAGTTACTTTCCTCTCATCTCTCAGTTATTTGCAAGTTTCAGGAGTGCCTGCTCTTCTTTATCTACACACATCTCCCTGGTGTTCTCAAACAGTCTGGTCTTTGAAACCAAATGTCTGTATGCACAGCCTATAAACCTGTGGACTGGTTTTGTGTCAACTTAACAGAAGCTGGAGTCACTAGAGAGAAGGAAACCTCAATTGAGAAAATGCCTCTCTAAGATCTGGCTGTAGGCAAGCCTGGAAGGCACTTTTTTTTTTTTTTTTTTTTGGTTTTTTTCGAGACAGGGTTTCTCTGAGTAGCCCTAGCTGTCCTGGAACTCACTCTGTAGACCAGGCTAGCCTTGAACTCTCGAACTCAGAGATCCTCCTGCCTCTGCCTCCCAAGTGCTGGGATTAAAGGCGTGCACCACCACCGCCCGGCAGGAAGGCACTTTCTTAATTAGTAAGTAATTCTCGATAGGAGAGGGCCCAGCACATTATGGGTGATGTCATCCCTAGCCTGGTGGTCTTGAGTTCTATAAGAAAGGCTGAGCATGTCGGTAAGCAGCACTCCTCCATGACCTCTGCATCGGCTCCCGCCTCCAGGTCCCTATACCAATGGAGTTCCCATCCTGACTTCTTTGATGAACTGTGATGTGGATGTGTAAGCTGATTAAACCCTATCCTCCTCAAGTTTCTTTGCTCATAATGTCTCATCACAGCGACAGTAACCCTAACAACTAGAACAACCTGTATCTTCAACTCTGACTTCTTATTAGAATCAAGACTCATCCATTCAACTCTCCACAAGACCCTTGCAGTTGGCTAGCCACAAGGCTCTTCTACAAGATGGACAGTGGCATGGCTCACACCTTGACCTCCCTCAGGTCTATCATCCTTCTCAGATAGGGCCCCATCAGTTGCCACTGATCCTATTCTTGCCATTACTACACACTCTATACCTTTTGTTTTTATTTTTATATCACCCTGTAAAATATACACTTTAAATGTCAGAGAAACTCATGGTTCATTCATATGTTCTCAAAGTCTAATGATAGCTCATAGGTACTCAAGAAATACTTAAGGGATAAGTAAATAAATAAATAAATAAATAAATAACAGTAACCTTAAATTCTACATGGCTATCGTTGGGCTAGTTCTGATTCCTCTTCAACCTTTTCTCTGGGCTTCCTCATCTTTCAACAACAATACTGCACTGTTTATATGGTTACCAAAAACCTAGACTCCAGGTCCGTCTCTGATTCCCCACATCCAGAGGTTCACCAGCACACGCCCATTACACATCAAACACATACCCAGAGTGTCCAGACGTATTTCCATTACCTTAGTCAAGTTGGCATCCTCTTACAAATGAACTAGTTCAGGACCTCAAAACTAGTCTCTCTTCCCCCTCTGAAATCTATTCCTCAAATGGCAGTTTGAGTGACCTTCCTAAAAGCTAAAGTGGATGAGGTCACTTCCTGATGGCTTTAGGATCCCCTCAGGATAAACTCAGGCTCTTCATCTTAGCTTAAGTAACTCAGTATGACCTAACGCTCCCTCTTTCTTCTACACCAGTAGTTCACAACCTGTGGGTCACAATCCCCAAAAGATTACTGGAAAACACAGATGTTGTTTACGCTACCATTCATAATAATAGCAAAATTACAGTTATGAAGTAACAATGCAAATAATTTTACGGTCAGGGTCACCACAACAAGAGGGACTATATTAAAGAGTCACAGCATGTGGAAGGTTGAGAATCAGTGCTTGATATCCTTAGTATAATTCAGATTCAGTGGCCTTATTTACTTACCTCGAATGTGTGAAAGCTCACTACAGCATGAGGGCCTGAAGAGTTGGTCCCTTGGACTTAATGTCCACTTTAAGAAGTCATGCTTAGTCATACAGTCAATGCTTAGTCATCCAATCTTCATCTGTCACATCATGTTTTTCTGGCTCTCTGCCAGGTCCTGATCATTACTTATCTATTTATGTATTTGTGATGGCTTTCTCTGATAGAATTCCTTTGAGAGTAGCTGTGTGTGTGTGTGTGTGTGTGTGTGTGTGTGTGTGTGTTCTCACCTATTATTAAAACATGTGACAGAGGAACAGACAATCAGAACATGCTTGTTGAGTTGGTGGTTGTGTCTGTTCAACCTAAGAGCTACTGAATTAGATACAGATTGGAGTAAATTGTTTTATAAAGTGTTTTCACATTTTATTTATTTGTAATAACTTTACCATATTTTTAAAGGAATGAAAAGCTTAAGAAGCAATATGGTAGCTTGTTTTTTTTTTCTTTCTTCTTTCTGTTATTTGTTTGTTAAGACAGTCCCGTGAAACCCAAGATATTCAGCATGCAGCCAAGGATAGCTTGAACTCTTGATCTTCCTGTCTCTGCTACTGAAGTGCTAAGATTACAGGCATGATTGAAGTGGCTTTCTATAAACATTCGCTCTTTCTGAAGACCTCTAATTCTGATGACCTCAAGTTTTATACTTTTCATTTTTTCCAAATGATATAATTTCATATCTTGGGTTTTCTCTGCATTGATATACATGACCATGCCATTTTTTGACTTAATTCTATTTCTAGCCTGCATTAAATATATTAGTTTGTTTTAAATGCAGAAACCAGCATCCCTAAAATGAAGACCTCTAATGTAGACATCAGCTCCCAATCAGATTGTTCATTAGGTATTTACAGTTTTCCCGGCTTGAATGATACTATACACAAGAGACCTTCGCTTTAGTCAATCATTATGACATTTCTCTGAGTGGGAACTATTTTATAAGTAAAGAAGTAAACTTTATTAGTTTGTCATCTCAAAAAACAAACTAGATTAGCCTTAAGACTAGATTTATTGGATGTAAGTGCCATGAATCTATGACCTAATGTAATGCTATAGTGTTTCTAAATATAGCCACATGCATAAGTGTAGCCAATTTTAACACATGTCAATCTGCCCTGTCAAATTTCTATAAGCCCAATTTTTTTAATTTTATACAAATATTTGCTAAACAAATAAGGGATGAATATGTATATAAATGAAATATCTCTAGGATCAAGGGAAATCTGTGCATAGAGACTTACAGCTATAGCGGGTATTTATTTTCATCAAAAGTCATATATTTTTGTGTATACACACACACACACACACACACACATACATACACACATTCATTTTCATTTTCATCTTCAAAATGCCTTCATCTGGCAAGAACTATTGTTTCTCTTTGCACCTGAGGAAACCAACAGAGAGATTGACTATCTTATTATGATTAAACAGCTGACTGGAGGGAGAGCTGGGATTTAAGTTTAGCCTTCCTGTTTCTAAAGCCAGTACTCATATCCCTACACCATAGGTCCTTAACTCTACATAGTTCTAAGAGGTTCAATAATTGTTGTTTGTTTGTTTGCTTTCTTTTTGTAGTATGAGTGGAACTGTGCAACTTTTGACAATGGCTATAGGCATTCAGTAGGTAGACATCAGGTATGCCTGTCAACATCTTACTGTGTACTTGACTGTTCATCTCAACAAAGAATAGCCCAACTCAATGAAGGAATGATGCTGAGGTTGATAAAACTTTGAATAGCTCAAGAAATTTATGAGTAATGAAATGTCATTTTTAAAGCAACCAAAATGCCTCAAAACCTACATACATGGGTTCACGAAATTTCTCTTGAGCCATCACTGAGAGATTAGGATCACACAGTTGTGTAAATTAATATGACAACAAGAGCTCAGATATCACTGTAGGACAAGCTTGCTCAATAAGTAGAACTTCCATAATGGAATGGAACAGAATGACTCAACCCTTATTCATAGCATGGAAAGTTCTACCAACATATAGGTCAAGAGAATTACAGCGTGATTCAGAAAACAGAGTGACTCAGACTAAACCAAGGCCCCGAGAAAATTGCATTAATGATGTCTGAGAAGAGCCAAGGTTGATATCATATTGCAAAACATACTGAAATGATGATAAAGACCTTTAATTCCCATAGAGGAGCTTCTGTTTTAGTTCTGTGAACGTCTTGGAAAGGGCCTGGAACTCTTGTTTTTCTGACTCACCGGAAATAGTCTGTTATTGTTCTCTGTAGCTAAAGGTAGGCTGTGCATTAAAGAAATTATCTTTCTCGTTTCTTTTCCTTCTTTAATCTCGAAAGTGTTCT
The DNA here is from genome assembly GCF_004785775.1 of Grammomys surdaster. Classification (NCBI taxonomy): domain Eukaryota; kingdom Metazoa; phylum Chordata; class Mammalia; order Rodentia; family Muridae; genus Grammomys; species Grammomys surdaster. The sequence continues at coordinate 10,664,904 of NW_021604791.1, forward strand.
TTTGTCATTTCCTTCTCAGATATTATGAAACTTGTTCATGACCTAACACTTGCACTGATTTGGATCTGAAAGAAGTAGTTCTGAGATTAAGGAAAAATTAGCTTATTGTAATTTACGATGCGCTCTCCGGCGGGCTGACGTCAGGGAAAACACGAAGCATTCAAAGAGCTTCCTTCTGGACGTCATTCACACATCTGCCTTCCAACCATACACAGCGTCCTTGGCACTCCATGTTTCACCTACTTGTAAACAGCACACTCAGCCAGCCTTCCTCCAACCACAGCATCCAATAGAACTGATACCCAAACCTCTGCTCTGAAGTAATCCTCCATCTCGTGCACTCCAAGAATGTCTGATGTCCTATCTTTAAAATACCAAATTATATCAGTGCAGAATGCAGATCCAAAACTATCTGGCTGCCTAAGAGTCAAACCAAATTTGGAACAAGTAATTCCATATGTGTACATGTATGTGTATGTACGTATTCATGTCTGTGTGTGTATGAATATGTGTATATGTGTGTGTGCACATGCACGTGTGCATTGACTAGCGGAAGCCAGAGGAAGCTGCTTTAATTTTTGAGACAATGTATTTCACAGAACCTGATTGGTTTGGAGCTTGGTTAGCAAGAGAGCTCCACGGGTCAAGGGAAGCCATCTTTGTGCCTCTAGTAGTGGCTTTTCAGATGAATGCCATCACATTGGATTTTTTTTTCATTTCGTTTTGTTTGTGGGTGCTGAGGATTTAAACTCAGGTCCCCATACAGGCATTTTACCAAACGGGTCATCCCCTAACCCTAGGAATATCAGCATTAATATTATAATTAATATGTTATTTTCATAATTAAACATGGATCTCACAATGGAGCATGGGGTATTTAAATGACAGACCTGGTTCTTCTTTTCAAAGCAATGATTAAAATAAACAATAACAGCAACTCACATATAAGGACTTTATCTGTGCCTTGCTCTGAGCATCTTTGCACGGATTATCTCAATGCGGCAGATACCATAGTGGCTGTTTTCTCTCCCTGATGCTCAGAGGCATTATGTACCTTGCTGAAGCACACAGACATTGCAGACGGCAGAAATGAGATTCAGGCTAAAGAAGCCTGACTGCATAGTGCTTATTCTTCAACAGTGCTCCCCAATATTCCATGGATCAGCACACTTACTGTGCATTATAAAGGCACGTGCCAGACCATCCCGAAGGAAGAGCTCCCAGAGCAGTGCCACCGTGCCTGTCAAAACTGATAAGTTCATCCAAAGAAAAGTTCCAAGAAACTGTCAAGGGTACAGAAGCCTCTGTGATGGTGCTTACTGGCATGACAGGTGTCATCCTGAGACATCCAGAGACATAAGACAAAACCAAGGGTACTCTCAGACATGAAGTCCAGGTAATGATGATCCATTAATACACCATCAATTCATCAATTACCAAAGGCATGTCAAGTTTCATGTTAACAGGAGAAATGGTATGAGCACACACTAAACCCTCTATGATACCACTGTAAATGTTCTGCAAGCTATAGTTATCCTAATGTGAAAGTTTATTTCTTAAATGATATTTTTCAATATTCTCTTTTAATAATCTCTCTCTTAAAATAAGATTGACATTTTTATTCTCATTTTGTTTCCTTTTTCTTTTTTAGAAGTGGCTTTTTGGATAGCCGTGGTGGCACATTCCTTTAATCCCAGCACTTGAGAGGCAGAAGCAGGTGATTCCTGTGAGTTTGAGGCCAGCCTGGCCTACAGAGTGAACTCCAGGACAGTCAGCCAGGGCTGTTACACAGGAAAAAAAAAACTGCTCAAAAAGAGTGGCTTTTAAATTTTGATATGCACGCTAATCATGTGAGGATTCTGTTAAATGAGATTTTAATCACAGCTCCATAATTTCTAATACAGCCCAGGTGCTCTGGTGCCAGTGATGATGCCAGGACATGGGTCACACTTCCAAGTTGGCAGGTTTTAAACACATAAGAGTATTGCCAAATGCATTTAAATCATTTGTATGTGTGAAGGGGTTAGTCTCATGCAGGAGTAGTCTTCACAGAATTCTTTCCAAGGTAATTCTTCTGCTAGAAAATCCTGAAACACTGGCCATAGAAACCCAGATACTGTTAATAGCTTTCATTTCAGTGAAAGTATTATGCCTCAAACTACATTATGGGAAGAATCCAGGCTTATCCCAAATCCATTTATCCCCCACAGCTCCTTACAGACAGCTGCACAGCGGAAGTGTTGAGCATCCATAGTACCTCACCACTTTGTACCCTTCAGCATCCAGTGATTGTACCATACAGTAGTAGGTCGTTCAGCATCTACTAATCTCTAGAGCAGTGGTCCTCAACCTTCCTAACTAGGCAACCTTTTAATACAGTTCCTTATGTGGTGGTGACCCCCAAATATAATATTTTTGTTGCTACTTCATAACTAATTTTGCTACTGGTATGAATCATAATGTAAATATCTGTGTTTTCTGATCATCTTAGATGCAGCCTATGAAAGGTTCATTCAACCCTCTCAAAGGGACTGTCGACCACAAGTTGAGTACCGTTATTCTACTTTTTTTTTTCTCCAGACAGGTCTCTCTGTGTACTCCTGGCTGTCCTGTAACTCACTCTATAGACCAGGCTGGCCTCGGACTCAGAAATCCTCCTGCCTCTGCCTCTGCCTCTGCCTCCCAAGTGCTGGGATTAAAGTTGTGAGCCACCACCGCCCGGCGAGTACCGTTATTCTAAAGGAACAATAATACAGCATGAAGCCCATTGGGCTGAGTTAATTATCCAATACTCAAACCTGAAAAACTTATTAGGGACTTAGTAGTTGGGGGAAAAGCTACAGGTGGTTTGTGTAGGAATCCGGCACTCACTGTTTTCTTCATGACAGTAGTCAAACCCTGCCACACTGCACCTCCGAAACACCATCTTGTTCTCAGTAAGCGTTCCTGTCTTATCAGAAAAGAGGTATTGAATCTGCCCGAGGTCCTCAGTGATGTTCAGAGCTCGGCACTGAATGGTAGAATCCATTTTCTCATTGTAGAAATCTACATCGCTCTGGATGAAATAGATCTGCCCAAGCTTCACGATCTCGATGGACACGTAGAGAGAAATGGGGATCAAGACCTAACAAAGTGCAAACAATTGTCAAAGGTTAAAGCCAGTGCAATATGTTGCCCATAGCTAGATAACAGGCAAAGTTAAGTAAGCATTCTCTGCTAAGCGTGCCAGAAATTACCTGCAACAAGATGATCATGGTCCAGAACATATAGAATCCTGTCAACACGGGTGATAGGACACGTCCATCTGGCTCAGGGATGTTAAAAAAGAGCATGTTTTCATACTTGCTCAGCCATATTCCGTGACCTTTAAAAAGCACACAGACACCAAAAGGATGCTACAGAGAGCGCATGTAAATAGAAAACCACACCCCTCAAGGATGCTAAGGAAAGGACTTGTAAATAGAGAACCACACCCCTGAAGAAACAACAGATGAGAATGCTTGCTTTGAACACTAATTGTCCTTTAAAACAAGCTCAAATTCAAAGGGCTACTCAGTCTCTTGTCCTTGATAGTCTCTTTCTCTCGGTCTCTCTCGGTCTCTTGGTCTCTCTCTCTCTCAGCCTCTCTCTCTCAGCCTCTCTCTCTCTCTCTCTCTCTCTCTCTCTCTCTCTCTCTCTCTCTCTCCC
>NW_021604791.1:10668690-10726186 GCF_004785775.1 Grammomys surdaster
CCCCCCCACCCCCCAGGTCCCTCCAGTACTGTGGCAAAGCACAAGTGGATACACTCAACATCAATGTTCATGAAGCTAAAGGATAAGAGAAGAAAACATTCAGGAAAAATTAACAAACAAAAAGCAACATGGATATTACTTTGGAAAAATAAACTAAAATGATACCAACAAGATATTAGATAATTGAACTTTACCCACCCAGTGCACCAGTTAAACACATGACGATCAGAAGCAGGACACACCAGAGGACGTCTGTATTTGCTCGTCTCTCTAACTTACTGCGTTTATACCGTGGCCCACTGTTGTTCAGCATTGCTTTGGTTTCATGACCTGCACAAAAAGCACAGTATGTCTGAAAATGCACAACGCACACACAGGTAGCAAGCATCCCTGTTAAAGATCTCTCTGGCCAACCATTCAATCAAACATGGCTGCGTAACGTTTTGTCAGTCTGATCTGTTCGTGTGGTTCCTTTCGGAGAACCAGGATCTGTGAGATTGAGTTCATCAAGACACAGTTTACCTTCTGGAGATTCTGTCTTGAGGAAATGAAGAATGCTAACACATAGGGTACACCGAGGAGGTCACAGTAAAAGGAGGAGCAGAACGAACCTGCATAGACCACAATGCCCACAACAGCCTCTGTGTTTCTGATGGTACATCCTCGGAGCAGTAAATTCTCTTTGCTGAGGCCCACACGTTCTTTGTTGGAATGTTCCCTGTAAGAAAGGCAGCACGTAGACTTATTTTTAAATGGCAAAAGTGGGGAGGTAAAATAAGAGTCTGGAATGTTCTATACCCTGTGTGGTAAGTTTGACAGCTCATAGGGAAGGCTTCAAGTCTCTGGCCCTTTTGCTTCTGCTGTTGTAATTACCTGCTGTGCGTAGGGGAAAAGCTGCTACAAGTTGCAAATTCCCATTATTTCTAGAAGTTACTGTTTGTCACATTCCACTCCTACAAGAACTCAAAAATATTCTAAATAAAGATCCTGCCTTGCTAGAGCACACTGTATTCAGAGAACTTAGTTGATGAGGGAGACAGTCTTGATTTAGAAAAGTAGTCCTTTTGATTTGGCTATAATTAAGAGTCCTGCTGGGCACTGACAATCCCATGGCTGCTCAGACCATTCAATGAAAGACTGACGGGAAACCGAATAATGAGAGGTGAAGGCCAACACAACACCCATCTGAGAACAGGACAGGGGACATCAGAGGCCTCCTGGCCTACAGGAAAGGAGGTGAAGGCCCCAGATTCGTTATCAGGGAATTACAACCTGAAGTCTGTGGCTTCTGAGGCTCTGTGACGCCTCCGAAATCAAAAGCAATATTTTGTTTGTATGGATGGATATATGTGTACAGTTTGCTCTTTTTAGAGACTGGATCTGATTCGTTTAACAGATTCTGTCTAATCAGGTGGGAAAATGGTAACAAACTCCTGGTATAAGATGAGATGAGATTAAGGAATGGTTTTGCTTCTTCTCTGGTGTGATAATGGCCTTATGTTTTTTACACTGTCCTCATCTGCTCTGAGTATATGGCGATGAATTCACAAGGACGTTATGTGTCACGGGGCCCGGGAGGGAGTGGGAGAGATGGCTCAGAGTTCGAGCCTGAGTGTTGCTTACACTTTCCCTTCCACTTTTACACACTTGGAAACTTGTGTATTAGCTCGTTTCAAAATTATTGAAGAAGTAGTTACTTGACTTAACTATGATAAGAGTATGGGACAAAATCAGTGAAAATAGTTACAAAAACAAGCAAAAATGACCTTTCACACAGTGTGAAAAGGTCCTCTCAAATTTATCATTAAATTTTGACGGCTTTCTAAGCAATAATCATTAAGTCTAATAAGCAGCTGTTATTTCTTATTTAACTGAAATTCGTCAATAAATCTAACACCCTGAGTCTCTGGATCTGCAAAGAAAATAAAGTAAAAACACACAGAAGTTTGAAATTGACAAGAAAAAGGAAACAAATGGGAATGGATCCTGGATTGCCTCTCGCCCCATGTGAAGAGAATCAAAAAATAGCTATTGTCATTCCTCAACATTTTATATTTATGAAGAATAATTTTACAATCATAAAAATCAATGACTTTGTTCATTATTTTCTATTTGTATCAAATTTTCGAGAAATAAAAAAAATAACTATTAAAATTTCAAAAAGGATAAAGAAAAAAGAAAGAAAAAGAAAGGAAGCTGGCTATTTTACTCCCAGGTTTACAGACTGTATTCTAGGTAGGACCTAAACTTCTGTGCAAGCAATGTCACTTCCAGAGGCATCCCTGAACCTAACCTAACTCCCCCTGCTTGCCAAGCTCATTCATTTTACTTTGGAGGTTTGGCTGAGACTCTGAGCTTACTCTTCAGCCCAAGCTGGCCACACACTCACTATAAAACCTAGGCTGGCTTTGAACCTGTGGCAATCCTCTAGTCACAGCCTCCAAAGTGATGGGTTTACGATGCTGGGTTTATAGATGAGAAAGTGAAGACTAAGAATTCATATTTACAAGAGGCATACGTAGGTGTGGACCAGCCAGTTCTCACCAGTGTAACATCTGCTGCAGAATCCTTCTAGCAAGAAGTTAAAACATAAAAACAACACTTCTAAAGGATCAGTTTTCCTCCCTAGAAGCCACATTTTCATCCTTAGTTCATGAGAAACATTAGTTTTTCCTTGAATCTCTTGGTATGCTTTAAATAACCAGGTAATGGAATCAGGACAATTTTGATCTTTAAAAACAGGAAATAAGGCGGAAATTTTTCTCTTCCTGTCTATTTTTCCTTGTAAAAATAAAGTTAATGAGGATAAGTTGGCTCAGGGTCATAAAATATCCAATTATCAGAAGCCAAGTTTGGAATTGGGAAAGACTCCAAATTCTAGGCATCATTCGGAAAGGTTGAAGATGGTATTCTGAGTGTTGAGACTGAACCCTGCTCTGGCTTCCCACACGCTAAGACAAGTCAGTGACTAACTCTTCCAACCAGAATTACATACCTGCTACTCTGATTCCAATAAAGGGAACAGACCATCCTATTATGCCTGCACAAAAGCCCTTCTTCCAGACTTTAACATCTTCTGAGCCTAACATGGAGCTCATGAAGATGGGCATGGAGATCATATCTGTCATCTCAAGCTGAGACAGAAGAACAAATTAAAGGCAAGCCTGGGCTACACAGTAAATTCAAGGCTGGTCTAAGCTACACGGACCCATACCACATTCTTATACCATAGGAAGCGATCCTAGGAATACCTTTAGAGGGTTTTATTGTTTAGATTATTTGACAATATATACAGGTTAGCATTTATTAAATGACTTAGGTATACCAAATTATAGAGGGCCAAACTTGCAGCCTCTAATGAGTTACACTGGGTAAGAAGTCACGACAACATTACCGAACTAAGTACACTTCCTTTCAGGCCCACAAGACTAAGTTCTGCGTCACTCACATGAAGCCTCGGAATCTGCTGAGGTCATTGTTTGGACTTTCACATTCTATCCTACTGGAAAACTTCTCAGGATCAACTTCAGAGTCCTAAAAATATCAAAGAAAAAAAATCAGAGAAGAAAAAAATTTAAGATTAAATCTTGGTATTTAAACATTGTATCACTTTGGCCAATTCTTAATACATATAGTAATTAAGGCACACACACACACACACACACACACACACACACACACACACACACGGCCTCAGCGTGTATGCTGTGACTCTCTTAGAATGAAGAGGGAATCCATAACACAGTTCAGAAGGACCTTAGAGTGCTGATACAGCTTCCACAGAAACAGAAGGTACATTTTGTCTGTCTGTTTGTTTCATTTTTCACATTAATCACGTGATGCAAGTTTCATGTTGAAAAGCACACAGAATTCCGCATCAGAGCTTCCAGTCATGGAGCAAACATTAGCGTCCTAAGCCATGGAAATATTTTGTTTTGGTTGCCTATAACCTACATTTAGAGCATGTGGAACTACCTTGGAGTACATAAACATGTGATCTCGGCCAAAGTTCATAAATAAAATTCCCAAAGAAGCAGGACCTCAACATCTCTCAAAATTCTCCCACAGAGCACAGATAATTTTATAATTCTGTTATGAAATCAGTGGTGATTTAGGCAATATGCTTTTAAAAACATTGTCTGAGACTGGAGAGATGGTTCAGTGGTTAGGAGCACTGGCTGCTCTTCCAAAGGACCAGGATTCAATTCCCAGCACCCACATGGCAGCTCACAACTGTCTGTAACTCTAGCTCCAGGAGATCCAACACCCTCACATAGACACACATGCAGACAAAACACCAATGCACATAAAAACAAAGACAAAACACTGTCTGTAGGATGTGGCTTCATTAAGAACAAGTCACCAGCTTAGGCATGGATGGCTCAAGCACGTGATTCCAGCTATGAGTTTAGAGCCAGCTGAAGTTATCATGTAGTAAAGTTCAGACTGGCCTGGGCTATAGAATATCTTCTCAGGGAAGTGTGAGGAGAAACAGAGAGAGAGTGAGTTTGGTTATAGCTATTTGCGTAATATTTTTATATCATTGTAGCAAATACAGAAAATATGAAATATATGTCAATATGATCTGATTTGTTATTAATCCCCATTGAATTCTTTTGATGTACTAGAGTCTACACTATCCACTGAGGGTGGCGCTACAATCCGGCTGAGGAACAGCTTCAGATACACAGAGGACCAGATAATTTGTCCGAGTTCTCAATACAAGCTGCAAATTACGAGGGAGTGACTGTGCTTGTGTGGAACTGAACCTGAAGTGTGCCTGTCAGCTGACTGACAGCAGCCTAACGCACGCTTAGTGCAGTGATAGAACACGAAGTTACACAAGATGTCGTCAAAATCCTAAGAGTGGGGTTGCTTACGAAAGTGACAAAGGCATTGAACTCAGAGGCAGCTGAACCATGGGGCAATCGACGTATAGATGGAAAAAAGGCTCTAATACGAGAAGAAATGGCAAGGTACTAGGAGGTTGACAAGGTTTTGTTTACACATATAAGATGAAGAAATTCCAACTTACTGATACTTCGGTTTTCAGGTTTAGAAAACGGCAATTAAATTTAAATTTTTTTTTTATTTCAAATGTTTCCAGACAGAAGGAAAGTGATGTTTAGCTACAATCATGGTGTTTCACCTGAGTCAGATAACTATGCCAAGAAAGAGACACCACTTCTGTGTTAGTACGAGGAAACGCAGGGCAGGAAAGGCAGTCATCACGTGCCTGAGTAACTATACAAGAGCATCCCTTTGTGGATAAAAGATATAAAGTAACCAGTGGCAGAGGGAAGATTTACTTACTCAAATTTCTATCAGTTTCATTTCCCTTACCACAACAAGAGGAACAGCCAGAGGACTGTGGCATGAGAAACCATGGAAGGTTTTTTTAAAAGCTTTGGAATATAGGCATTTAGACATTTTAGGAACAATGATGAAAACACAAAATATAAGACCCTCAGAGTAAGAGAATGAAATTATCCCGTGATTATTCCCATTGCAAATGAATTCAGCTGGGCTCCTCCAATGCTGCGCCAGACAATCCGATAGCAGGCCAGAGAGTGTGACCTCCCAAGTCACGTTCATCCTCTTATCTGTAAAACGCGACACTCGTCCACGGACAGCTGAAAACAGATTGCGCCTTCTGCAGTTCTGTTTAGTCAGTGGTAAAAAATTAAATCAAAAATCTCTTTGTCCAGTAAAAAACACAAGCCCAGACCTTTCCTGAGGAAGAAGGAGTGTCCAGAAGCCTCCAGCTGAGAAGACAGACACTGCTCACCTGCTCTGCGAAGCCACGCACCACCTGCCTCTGTTTTAAATTGCTCTCTCCATCAAGGCCGGAAGTCTCGATGTGGCAGATTCCATCTGGGTCTGTGGAAAAGAGTAACACCATGTCTGCTGGGATGATCTCATTGCAGGACAGGCGGATGAAGTCCCCGACGGTGACGTTTTTCCAGCAACAGTCAATGTACTTTTTTTCTTTCCTAAAATTGAACGAAAGAAAAAAATATTTAAAAAAAAAGAAAAAAAAAAGGAGGCCTGGAGATTTGAAAGATGGCTCAGTGGTTAAGAGCACTGGCAGCTCTTCCAGAGGTCACAAGTTCAATTCCCAGCAACCACATGGTGGCTCACAACCATCTACCTGTAATGGAATCTGCTGCCCTCTTCTGGTGTGTATGTCTGAAGGCAGCTACTTATATACATAAAGTAAATAAATCTTTTTTTAAAAAAGTAGTAAGAGGAAACATAATTATTTCTTAAAATCTTAGTCTGTAATTTATAATTTTTTGTATATTAAATGCTAAATGAGACACTACAGAATTGGTAAACCAAAATTTCACAAAGGCTTCATTTGGGAAACTTAGTTGTTAAGTCACTAAAACATAATAACTTAGTTATTAAGTCACTTAAATATAAAGCTGACACTTAAAGTCAGCTTTTTCACTCCCATTATGGAATTATTTGAGCCCTTAGGCTGTTTGAATGCAAGTCTAAGACAGAATTACAATTAACATTACGTGAATGTATTTGTATGTAGAACAGTTCTTGCACGTGCTTCTGTGATGAGGTAACAACACGGACCCGAAGGTGCCACAAGACACATTATCCGATCTCAGAGAGCCCTGTGACACATACTATACTGGATAATTAAGGACAACTCACACACAACATTTAGAAACAATTCTTTTCTACCACATTATCACCTCTAATTTTCACTCAGTAGAAATATAAGCAGCCTTCCATATCTGAAGATTCTAGCAACTGCAATTTGAAAATATTAAAAAAAAGAGTTACGTATGGAACATGTAGAGATTTCTCTTCCTGTTATCATTTCCTGAAGAAACACATTTAGCGACTACTGACATCACTTTTAAATTGCATTCAGTATTGTAAGTATGTAAAGATTAGCTAAAGTGCACAGGAGAATAGGCATAAGAAAAGCTGGTGCATGTCAGATGTGTAAGGGATGTGGGCATCCCTGCCAGTCTCCTGTGCGCTCCCACCATCTTCCTCAACACTGCAGGTGAGATTACTCCTGGTTCTGCAGCATCTGACACCTGCATAAAGAACTATACATTGTATCCCTTTTAAACATACTGTTTCACATTCTGTCCTTTTTATAATACTTTATTATATGTTAACATTTTTAATTAGTGTTTATATACATGAACACTGCGCATGGTGGCACACACTTGCAACTCCAACGTTCAAGAGGCTAAGGTCTCAAAAATAAATAAATAAATAAATAAATAAATAAATAAATAAATAAGTTGCAAAGCTACTTCTTTTCCATTATAGTTATAAAGATTTATATCCACTCCAAAGACTCCTGAAAGCTATGGATAAACAAATCTAAGTTGTATGATATGTTAAAGTCATGAATTCATCAGATTAACTAGAAATGTTGCCCTAGATTACTTAAAGAGCTTCTGCCCATACAAACTCCATCAGCAACATAAAGAACTGCTTAGTTTGAAGGAATAAATAAGTGTAAATAACTATACAGCTTTACAAACGCCTAGTGCATAATGCCAAATCTAACTAGGAGAAATCTTTGATCATCTTAAGGATTTGTTAGTCTACAGAGAAAGGCAACTCAATCGTTTATTTTGTTTTCTCCAAAATTGTCCTTAGTGTCTATGCATACTACTGAATTTTTCCATGGAGAGAAGTAACAGAATATTTTCACAAAAAGGTAGAGGTTCTAGTTGGAAAATTCAGTCCTGTTTGCCACAGGTACCTAGGAAAAGAGAATTCATTCTACAGAAATGGAGTCACTGCAGTTCACAAAAGGGCTGTGTCCCTGCTCATTTCTGTAGCAGAGTAACGGACTACTGAGCTGCAGCCTAGTTAGTGGTTGGAATAGACAAGAGACCAATGGAAAGTTACTGAAATAATCAAAGGAGGGATGAGAAGGCTCAGAATTAAGGCTGTCGCAGGAGAGACAAATAAAGGATTAAGTGAAAACACATTTAGGTACCGGAGAAAATCATTCCCGGACTGTTACGTGTAAGCAACTTCAAAGATGACTGAATGGTTCCTAATTTGCATGACGGGGTGATAGATAATGCCTTTCATTGTGTCCCAGATCTTGGGAGCAACTAGTTACAGCTGAGGAAGGAGAGCAAGTTCGTTTTAAGAGGTCTTATCTGACATGAATTGGGTAGCTGAGGTGCTTAGCAATCATAAAATTCCTATCTAGATTTCGTGAGTGAAGACAAGGATGTGGAAGCCCTTGGTACATAAAAGGCAACTGGCAACAGGCAAAGAAGGATGCAAGAGTCCTTAGGGGGAAGAAAGTGAAAGGACATGCAAAGGAAAGTGATGTCATTAAAAACCAAAGAAGAAAATTTCACAGAGGGAGTAATGCCAGTCCACACCTGCAAAGGGACCCTGTCTAATAAGAACCAACACGCCTATGGCATTTGCTCATCAGGGGGGTCTGATGGTCTTTTAGAAAGGGTGATCACATGATATCTATTGAGAAGAAGAATGAAGGAGTAACTAATATCACCAACATAGAGATATTTATAGGTTAGAAAAGATCCATGACTCCTGAGGGCATTCGTTGTATCTACTATTTGTTTAAACCTTTTTTGTTGTATGGGTAAATGGTCCTCTTAAAGCCCAGGGATGGACAGACTACTCCCCAGTTCATGATACCATTGGAAGGTGATTTCACACTTAGGAGCTGGGTCCTCCTGGGAAGAAGGCATGTTATTTGGGGAGTACGCTTGAAGGGGTTCTTGCAACTCTAGCTCTTTGTTTCCTTTCTTGGCTTCCTGGTTGTTGTAAGGTGAGCTGTCTTCCCTGTCGTGTGAACTTGACATGACAAGTTGCATCATCAAAAGCAATGAGGAGAGCAGGCCATGGACAGACGCTTTCTAATTGTAAGTCAAAAGAACCCTCCATCTTTTGAAAGAAGACTCTATCAGGCATTTTATTATAGTAGCACAAACCTGACCAAAGTGCAGACTGACCATGGCAATCCCATAGAAAATACCCAAGTTTGTTTAATAGCTGTGTCTTACGATGTCTCTAGTGTCTTGAAAACTTTATGAACAGCTCCTGTCTTAAAGGAAATCTGAAGAAAGTCGTGTTTCGGTACTAGTTCATTCTAACTTAATTGGGGTATTACAGGGTTTAGATGTTCAATTTGTACAGTATTGTTTGTTATTTTTACGTGATATTTACCCAAAGAAATTAACCGCTTTGTGACAAGCCAGATATTATGAATGTAAAACAAATTTCCTGCATAAAAATGTCAACCCTCTTCTTCCAAGCATTTGCTCCATTTAATAGCTCCATATTTCTATCCTAAACTTTCTGAGAAGTACTTTCTTTCATAAGCTTTTTAGTATTCCACGGGCATTTAAATTAGCATACGTAAATCAACAAGGTATGGCTTCATAGCCTATTTTTATTTCTCTTTATCTTTATTGTTCCAAGGAAAATTAGGGGAAGAAAACATAATAAACATTATTTCTTCCATAGCTCTGAGCAAAAATAAATTGCCCAGAATATTGGTAAAATGATATAAAGTAACCCGGTCTCTTATAAAAATGAAGTCATGAAGTAATAAAATGGATATTAATAGACTAGAATAGTGTGTTTCACCAATAAATGTACATGAAAATTATCTAAAAGTACCCAGAGAGGCTCTGCCAGGTCTCCCATTGGGCAGTTAACATCTAGGAAACTGGGCAGTGCTATTACAAAGTTTCACATGCTAATTAAATGACTTGCCCATGTGCCAAAAAACCCTCTTGCTAACTGCCATTAACCTGCCATTATAATCCTGGAGGCTAACCTGTCCTTAGCTCTTAAAATACACTCATCATGGTGCTTGCTGTTTTATCATTATATTCATGATGAAATAAACTGGACATTAGCTATCTTATGTAATCTACCCAAGGCTACAAAGATAGTAAATGGAGGAAAATCAAGATTATAATTTTTTAGAAAACTACAGACATCAAAGACACATTACTGCCTGTCTGTAAACTAGGGGTAAAAGGTCACTAGTATTTACACATATAACAATCCGTATGCAAAGTGCATATACACATACATATTACACACAGACTATCCTTCCTTTTTGCTGAGTCTGGTATTCTGTGGGTCTAAGTGTCTAAGTGTAGATTTTGTCACTATGTGATTATTGTGAGTGATATTTGATTACTTCCAGTTAGGGTCTAAAGGCCAGTACGGTCTAGCATGCTACCTCTCTATCCCTGGCATTTCCTAAGAACTCAAGGGTCATTGTATGACTTGTGGAATTGGTACACACATGCTCTGTGGCTTTTGGAATTGGTGCACACGTGCTCTGTGGCTTTCAACTGCAAATCAGAAACTTTTACTCTAAAAATATCTTAGTATTTGGTATCAGCGGTTTTGTGTGTGTATGTGTTGGTTCGTGTTGGTTTGGTTTCCTTCATAAATAGCATAAAAATTAGAACTATTTTTTTCACTATTCAAGTTAATCTCACATCATCCTACAGTGATGAGAAATGCAGGGTTTCCTTGTTCCTCAATAGTTCTCCAAACAAATGTTGTGAAAGCCACTGACGAAGTCTGACTGTGGACATAATTGACAATCCTGCAGGCTTTAACCTGAACGCCACATCTTGAAACAAGTTGCCCTTAAACTTTTTCTCTATAATTCTAAGACTGAGGACAAGTTGCCATGAGCCATGCTGTTTACTAAGCATTAACTTACATCTAAAAATAAGTACCTGGGAGCTGTATATCATGAATATCCCGGTTCAAAACTCACCTTGCCTGAGTTCACTCAAGACTTTCTCTTTACATTCTGTCAATGCAACAGAGCAGATAAAATCCTGTATAAACCCTCTCCTATGGATGCCTTGGGTATCATTGCAATAGGATGCTTTGGGTTTTATGCACAAAAAGAATTCTATTCTGTTTTCACAGTGCTTTCTCCATAGATAGCTCTTGACTTCTCATACATCATACAACTTTTTCTATCTATCCAAGTGGTTGTTCCTGCTTTTGACTCTCATCCTGGTTCTCCTACCCAGGCTGGCAATTGTCTTGCTGAGATTATAGCGGGCGTCACTGTGCCCAACTCTCAATCCAGGGAAAATCGTTTGTTTCAGTTCCTCTAAGAGTGAGTCAGAAGGTTTTGCTTTTGCTTTTGTCAAGTCCTTGATTGACCGTGGCTTTCGGCTCTCCTCCATGACTTCAATTAAATTCACTGGAGGGTTTTAAGAGATGTCAATTAAAATCAGTAATAACAACTGTGGACGTGGCTTAGTGGTAGACCACTTGACTAATATGTAAAAGATTATGAAGTCCTAAATTCAGTCCCTGGTACCAGAAGAGGTAAAAACAAAACAGAAACAATAACATCCCATCAGTACAAAAAAGGTCCTGATAATACTTACCGGTAGGAAGATTAACATGCTCATAAATAATACAGTGTACTCCCTGGGGACACCCCATCCCCTTACCTACTGTAAACTTTGGTTATTAAGTTGTTGATCTGCTTGTCGATTTTGTATTTCCGGTAGTCTTCTAAGCCATCTTTAATTGCAATAATTGTGAGGACCACCACCAGAGGCAGCATGGTGATTTCCTTTTGGAAGGCTTCTACCAAAGGCACCCAGTTCAGGACCACGAGGAACAGGAAATATAAATTGGCAGCCCTGTAAGCCAAGCACACACAGGGAGGTTTTCATGGAACACACAAGAACTGAAATAAAAGTGCCAAGACATTGCTTTCTGTGCTTTTGGAAAAGTCGGTATTAGCTGATTTTACAGGTCACAGAACGGGGAATTAACAAAATCTAGCAAATATGAAGTATTGATATCTCTATCCAGGACATTTAGCTTGGACCATATTTTAATAAACGTAAGGTCTTTTTCATTAAGTATGTAAAAGCAAACATTTGAATGGGATGGTCTTGAGTCATATAGTTCATGAAAAATAAAGTACCATTTCGCCGGGCAGTGGTGACGCACGCCTTTAATCCCAGGACTTGGGAGGCAGAGGCAGGTGGATTTCTGAGTTCGAGGCCAGCCTGGTCTACAGAGTGAGTTCCAGGACAGCCAGGACTACACAGAGAAACCCTGTCTCGAAAAACAAAAAAACAAACAAACAAAAAAACAAAACAAAACAAAAAACAAAGAAAATACCATTTCTTTTTAAAAGTTAAAAAGAAAATCAGACATTCTGAATCAACACATTAAATTCAAACAAGGCTCAAAGCGAGCAGGGATACCTAGGAATTTCTCTCCTTTAGACTCTCTTTCTTTCTACCCGATTCAGAACCACAGTGCTCAGGAAACTCTTCCATCCCCAAAACTTCACTATTTTATATATTCAAATAAAAAAAAATCACACAAACGACAGAGCTCAGCCCTAAACAGTTATTAGGAATTTTCCTTTCCCCCCGTAAAACTCCTAAAAAGAAAAATCAATCCAAATGTCTCCTCCATTGTTTCCAATTCATTTTGTTCTGAACTTTTTTCCCCCTTAACTGTTTTTGTTAGATCTGTGGCTCCGACTACTTCTACAGGGATCACATCCAAGACCTCAGCTCAAGAGAGCACCGTACATGCTGGAGTTAACAGACATAAACGCCTGTAGTCCTTAAGGTTATCAATCTCACAAAGTCACACTGGCACTTTAAAGAGAACCACTCTTCAGCAAGTGTACATAGAATCTATGAGGTACAGATGAGCATCTCTGGACTCATAGCTGTCAGGGGCAGCCCTGCTTAAACACTGAAGGCCTAAAATCAGCCATAGGCCTAAAATAAGCAATAGGCCTGTCATACATGCCTGCTAGCACCAAGTCTTGAATCTCTGTGGAAAAAACACTGAAACAGATAGCTAGAAGTTATTGTAAACAAGCAGCTTTGGTGGAAGGCTGCCAAGCCTGGCTACTCATAGGCCTTGTAGATAGGTAACCTTGGTGGATAGTACCAACTTAGATAAGGACAAGTGAATCATAGGCGGAGTCATAGTGGTCTGTCTCCTGAACTTTCACCCAGATGACACTCTGTTCTGGAAGATATCTGTATTCCCCCTGAACAACCACACTCCTGCGTCATCCCCTTCCCCACATACTGCTTTGTGTATATAACCTGTGTGTGAAAAAGTAAAAATGGCGATCTGATCAGATTACAGACAGGTAGTCACTTCCTTGTGTCTTTGCCTGTTACCCCCCAACCCCGCTCTCTTTCAGGTGACCTCCCCAACCCCTGTTTAATGCTCTGTTGGACAGTACACACAGCAGATCAGCATTTCCAAAACAAGGAACTGCACAGCTCAACTGCTTTTTGGTCCTTGCTTCCCTTTTCCTGGAAAGTTTTGTAATCATCACGATCACCGTGTTCACCTAATGTTCTTCTCTTCTACTTACCTCCCCAAAGCGAGTCTGCAGCATCAGTACTAGCCTATCCTTCCCTTCATCCCCATATTGTCATACGCACAGGTCTCCATGACAACTCACCAGGACGTACAGGGGCTTCCGAAAGGCTCACTTTGTCTCCCGTTTGGCTCTAAGTCCCCACCTCACTGCCTCCACTCACGTTTTTTCTCCTCCATTGAACAATGCCTGTGGTATTGCATCTCAGTTCTCTATCCTGACAGCAGTGCTCCTCTGGTGGGTTAGACCCGTCTGTCCAACATTATTTCCTATGGTTCCACAACACAGACACCAGGCATCACGGAGAGGAAGCCTCCCAGGCTTCATGTGAGCCTTCCATGCTGAGGTCTTTGTGTTCTCACTACCATTCCTTCCTCCACATGAAATATGCTTTGTCCATTCCTGGGCAGAGGAGATCCCACCCTCCATAACTAAAATGACCACCACCTGTATCATTCCCTCTCATAGTATGATTTCTCGTGGAGGCTTCCGCTCGGATGGGTAGCGCTTTAGAATAACTGTCAGCCCACTGTGTGCCTTCCCATTGTTTATACACGTATCTGGATAACCTAACAGAATCCGTGAGGAGAGTAGCAAGTTACACCTGCATTTTCTTCACTGTCCGAGATCTCAGGTAAGCTCCGGGGAAATGTCTGCTAAACTGAACTACACCACTGCTTTACAGAATAACATCGTATTACATTTGCTTAGGAGTCCTGTTCTTTCTCTAATTATCAAGTAAGAGAAATCTGCAATTAAAATGCAACGTGGTTCAGTAGAAAGGACACTGAGGCACAGCACGAGGGAGGCGGCCCAGGGTTATGGCATCCGATCTGCCGCTTATTACAGGTGTGGCATTAGCTGAGTCACAGATGGGGTTCCTATGAGAGGATGATACAAGGATAACGGCATCTTTCACAAACAGAAGACGTCCTTCCAACTGTACAGAACTGTGTGACCCTAAGGCACCCCCCTCCAGCCTGGACTTGAATCTAACTTGCCCTGGATGTTTATATACATTAAACGTGTGCAGCACACATAAGAAAATGGGGATTTGGTGGGAGGATCAAGTAGAAGAATGAAGATCACTGAAAGGACCACAGTACCTGTGAAACTGTTCAAATAAGTTCCTTGGCACGAAGTTCAAAAGTGTGTACTTGGTCGTCCGTATCCGGTTACTCACGTAGGTTCCAGAAAACCGTTCGTACTCATCTTTGAAGCCCTGAAGGTGAGGAATAACGACGCGGTGCTTTCCTGCAGGTCTGGGGGTCTGCGAGGACTTGCCCCCACAGGCCAGCAGTGAGGAGTAGTTGTATGACCTCTCATCTTCTCCCTGGCTTCTCCCATTCATCAGCCGACGCCAGTGATGTCTGGCCCACTGAGAAAGCTCAGTCATGTCCAAGACGCGCAGGGAGACCTGGCTGGTACCGGTGATCTAGCAAACAAAAACAACGTTCTTGTAAGTGTATCTCGAGGACCTAACACTAAGACCTACAGTTGGAAAATGTCCCCCAAAATTCACACACTAGGTAACGAGCATGCCATTGAATGAATACGATGCAAAAGAAGTCCAGAGGCCTTCATTTCCGTCTTGATTTATCAACGTTATCATTTATACGCTGGTATCGACTGCCTAAGTTTCTCCATTAGGAAATCTGTAATGTGTTGTCCTAGTCACCATGACAAAGTGAACTCTGAGGTGGGCGTCTATAGATGGTGTGGAGAAAAACCAGGATACGTGCAGATGCTGCACTGGACTAGAAAAGCAGACACACACGATAAAGACGTAAACTCCATTCTCCAAGAGTTGAGGGTCTAAGTGACCTGCTAGGCGTGTACATATTTAAAGGCACACCTGGTATGAAATTATAATTATGGCAATATTGTTTTTAAGAAGATTATTTAAGGGGCTGGAGAAATGGCTCAGAGTTTCTTTTCTTTTTTCTTTTTTTTTTCTTTTTTTTTTTTTTTTGGTTTTGCTCAGAGTTTCTAAATGAGCACTGACTGCTGCTCTTCCAGAGGACCTCGGTTCAATTCCCAGCACCCACATGGCAGCTCACAACTGTGTGTAACTCCCGCTCCAGAGGACCCAACATCTTCACACAGACATATGAGCAAGGAAAACATAAAATAAAATGCACAGGAAATATAAATAAAAAATAATTTTTTTTAAAAAAGATATTTACGGTGGTTTCCTTTCTAAGTTCCACTCTGAGTTTATAATGAGTACTAACTCACTTTTCTGAGTACTATGCCAATCAGAAGTTAATCGTTTTCCCCTATGGGCACTGCAATTAGACTCAACTTCTATGATTCTAAAATCCTAAATCGGGCTGGGCAGAGGTGCCGCACGCCTTTAATCCCAGCACTTGGGAGGCAGAGGCAGGCGGATTTCTGAGTTCGAGGCCAGCCTGGTCTAGAGTGAGTTCCAGGACAGCCAAGGCTATTCTTGAGATTAATATTGGAACAACCCATTCTTGGCAGTCCATTTGTTCAGTATGCATTGGGCCTTACACGATCCGAGACAGTACTGCTATATGACATCAGGTTATTCTTGCATTTACAGAAAATACAGTGAATCACAAATAAGTGACTTAAAAAACCCCATTCGATCTCTTTAAAAATTCACCTGAAACAAAGCCATGAAAATAAATGAGAGTTAAAAACAGGCACACACTCATTCATTTAATCTGCGGTCCGGGGTCGGGGAGGTGGGGGTGGGATTGAGCCTGAGGCTATGCACCGGCTATCTGTTTCTTTCTGATTTCATTTTGCAACTGAGTCTAAACAAGTTGCCAGGCTCCTTTAAATTCATCTGTAACCCAGGCAGGGCTTAACCTTGCTAGATTCCTGCCTCAGCCCCCTGCACAGCAAAGACAACAAGCCTACAACCTATGGCCTGGCTCCCTATGGCTTGGCTCTGAAAGCTACTTTCAACAATAGGAACCCAGCCTCAAAGGGCATGTCTCTGACTGCTGAGTGCTGTAATAATATCTCCGCATTAGAAAATCAGACTTATCAGTTTTGTACATTCTGTACGGGGAATGTTTTTGCTATATCGGATCTGTCCTTGGGATCCTGTCCTTTAAGCCACCTACTCAAGAGAAGTAAGTCCTTGAAAATCGACTAGCTAAGATAAAACTATTTTTCAACACAGCATTCAAATGCCTGTACCTGAAATGTGTTAGGAAGGCCTGGTTTTTAATCTTTCATAAAAAACAGCTTAGCCGGATGTGGTGGCTCATACCTTTAATCCCAGCATTTGGAAGACAGAAGCAGGTGGATCTCTGTGAGTTTGAGGCCAGCCTGGTCTACAAAGTGGGTTCTAGAACAGCCAAGTCTGTTACAGTTGAAACCCGGGGTGGGGAGAGGGAAGCTTAAATTTTGGGTTTTGTTTTGTTTTGTTTTTAAGCTTCAACATGCATGAAGTGTACCCTGAGTAACTAAAGTCGTCATAGTGAAGCCAGAACTCCCCACAGAATAAGGAAGTGGGACAAGGCTCTGCAAATTAATCAACACTGCAGAGCAAAATAGCTAACATAACACTAAGAGCTTTCGTGTACAAACATCACATGATGGCATGACAAGTCTTACACTTATCTTTAGAAAGTTGATGCTGGTGTGACTTGCTACCACTTTTGCACTTTCCTGGAGGGGAGTTTTCATTTGCAATTAACCTCTTAGTAAGATATAGCACTGCTTGTCTGTCTGATGTCCACACCCTCGTGCCACAATCTAAATACCACTTGACCCTTTAAGTTTCAGAGCAGTTTCTTGGCAATGTAAACATAAGATTAAAGAAGCCTGGAACAAATTCAGGGGGTGTTAACTTCTGGTAATTCATGGTAAGTCTGACTAACACCCTTGCCCTAACAAAAATAAATACTTGGTTCACTCAGACCATCAGCTTTGCATGGCGGGCAGCCAAGCAAGAACGGTATCTTCCCCTAAATCACCCACTGACTGGAAAACACTTCATGGCCAATGTAGATCAGCGCCAGCTTTTCTCTGTGCCTTCCCAATATCCTTAAACTTCCATTAGAGACTCTGCATCCACTCACAGATTGCATCCTTTCCTGCTCTTTCTCAAGGAACTCCGTGAATATGGACTTAGGGGTGACCCCACTGCTCCACACTGCCTCCCTTGGCCATTCAGCTCTTGATAGCCCAGCAGTTCAGAACCAGAGTAACCCCATCTCACCAGCAAGCACTGTTAACATTCCTCAAAACTGACAGCTGGGAATTGGACCTGGTGGCACAAGCCTAGGACCTCAGCTACTTAGAAAGCTAAGGCAGGAAGATTACAAATTCAAGGTCAGCCTGAATAACTTAGCAAGTCCTTGTCTTAGAATAAAAACAAAAACTGGATGGGGAGGGTTGACAAGATGGCTCCGGTGGGTAAGGGTACTTGCCACCAAGCCTGCTGAAGACTGGAGTTCAAGTCCTGGAAGCTACATTGGGTAAAAGAAGAGAACTGAGTTCCAAAAGTTGTCTGACCTTCATAAATGCCCCTTGGAATGCATGCATGCATGCATGCATATTCTCTCTCTCTCTCTCTCTCTCTCTCTCTCTCTCTCTCTCACACACACACACACACACACACACATATACACACACAAATAAATAAATAAACAAATGTAAAAGAATGGTTGAGAATATCAACTAGTTTTATTTATCTGTTTGTTAGTTAACAATCAAATTTTATTGTATAGTTTACAAATATATATATTATTCTTTTTAAAAAGTGTGTGGGTTATATGAACATGTATGAAGTCCCTATGGACAGCAAAAGCATTGGAATGCCCTGAAACTAGACTTAAGATGGTTGTAAGCTGTCCAGTATGGATGCTGGAAATGGAACCTGAGTCTTTTAGAAGAGTGACAGGCACTGAGCCATCACTCCAGCCACCAATACACTGTGTTCTTCACAACTGAGCCTGAACGCTTTTTTTTTCAGCTGGGAGATTGATTGGTTGATTGTTCCCTGAACCTCATTCCTGGTTACAGGTCTGTGTAAGTTGCCCGTCTCACCTTGTTTTAACCTGGTAGGCTATATATTTTGAGTCATTTTTTCATTTCTTTCAGATTTTTCTAATTTAGTGGAATATGTCTTTAGTTTGTGTCCTAAAGTTTTCCTGAGTTTCTTGGTGTCTATTGCCAACAGATACCTTCTTCCTTACAATTCTCCTAATTTGTCTCCTCTCTCTCTTTTTATTTGTTTGGCTAAAATTATTGGTCTAACTTATGTTTCAGAGAACCAATCATTTGATTCATTGATTCCTTATATTACTTTCTTCATTTCCACTTCATTAATTCCTACCTTGGTCTTAATCATTTTTTTTCTATCCATTGTCTTGTGGATTTGGCTTTTTGTTGTTACTGTTGCTGTTTTTCAAGACCCTGAGGTATCTTGTCAAGTTATGTAAGCTAGCTGTTCGACTGTGTGTGTGTGTGTGTGTGTGTGTGTGTGTGTAGGTGCATGTGCATGGGTGTGAGAGAGAGAAACAGAGCACTAAAGCACATGTGAGTGGAAGCTATAGACTGTAGATCAATGTCAACCAGTGTTATTTAAAACAACAACAACAACAACAACAACAACAACAACAACACATGATAATTGGATCTGAGAACTTAAGTGGGATAGAGTGTGCTTTCAGTGGACTAAGGAGAAGAACAAAGCAGTAGAGAATGTTTTAAATTTCCAGTTTAAAACTGAAGCTTTCCCCAACTGGGCAGCTTTATAGTTTGAATATGAAATATCTCCAACTTGAGCCTTTGTCCCCAATTTGTGGTGCGATTTGGGGGGATTATGGAGCCTTTAGGTGAGGTCACCAGGAGTGGATTTGGACGTTTCTACCCTGGCCCCAGTTTCAGCAGCTCTCTGCTTCCCAGTCAGTGGCGATGCCACCAGCTCCTGCTGTACACATGAATTAAGATGATCCTGCCCTCCCTTCTCTGCCACAACTAAGATTGTTCAAGACGGCGAGAATTAAATCTTCCCTCCTGTGGGTTGTTTCTGTCAGGTCTTTGGGCCACAGTGATGTAAAAGTAACTGATATGGACCAGGAATCTATCAAGTTTCTTCTGGTTTTGTAGCTTTCAGAATGTGTTCCCTACCAACTTTGGACAATACATTCCCTGAGATGCAGCCTCACATGTTGCTACAGACAAAAGCTCCACAAGTACGTGGTGCCCTTGCTCCTAGCTCTGCAGAAGGACGGTTCCTGTTCTTTCTCCCTCTTTCATCATAACAGTGTTGGTTTCAACGTTCAATGTGTTGAAATACATACTCAGGCAGTCACTAGCGCCACACTGAAAGGACAGTATCTATGGAAGGGAGAGATTCACATTCCCAGTCTGACGGATGCACACGTTGGACTCATAGATGCTAAAGATGCCAGCAGGGCCAGAGGGCGCAGGCGTACACAGCACTTTCCCACCATAGTCAAGAGAGAGCCATTTAAGCTTTCTAATTCAGCCAAGTAAAGGAACGTCAGAGCTCAGAAAAGTCTCATGTTGGTATTGAAGGTGTAAGCATCCTGAAAGTTCCATCAAGTCATGCCTCGTTGAGAAGCACTCAGGATATTTTCATGTCTACATTCTGGAGGTCACTTAATCTAAAGCGGGCCTTCTTAAACTTCCCATCCGCAAACCTTTTCTCCCTCAAGAAACTTTTTATGAGACCCCAGGTACACCAGAACATAAAAACAGGTATGCAAATCAAACATTTATGGAAAATAGATGCTAAGAAATACATTTTAAAACAGGCAATTGGCATACTAATAAGATGAGCGTGCTTGCTTATTTTTATGTAAGGAGTTAAATTGCGGATGAATATTTGATACTGCAGGGTACAGAGCATCTTTGATATTTTTTCACTTATATCTCATTATTGTCAGTGCCAAGAATACCTCTCTTCATAAGTGCATAATACAAAATCCCATTAAGAACATTTTAGACATTCTTGGAAATTAATTTTTAAAAGATGCGACCATGAATTTTAAGAAGAGCAAGGAGGGATATACTTGAGTGTTTGGAGAGAGAAAAGGGGGAAGTGATATAGTTATACCCTTGACAGTAAGAGAAATAAAAAGAAAGAGAGAGAAAGAGAAATTGTTAGAAATGCTGTCCTTTCTGACAGAGGGAGCAGAGGACTGTCTCTGACTCTATTGCCTGCTGTTGGGAACTGGGTGTCCTCACTCAGCCTTAATATAAGGGGAGGTGCCGAATCTTACTGTAATTTACCATGCAATGTTTGCTTGATATCCCTGGGAGAACTGCCCTTTTCTGAAGGAAAATGAAAAAGGAATGGATGGGGAGGGAGGAGGGCGGAAGGGGGAATAGAGATAATGTGGGGGTGTGAGGAGAGGAAACTGTGGCCGGGATGAAATTTATGAAAGAATAAATTAATAAAAATGTACTATTTGTAAAAACAGAAATTCTGTCTTAATCCCAAGCTAGAATCTATTTAATAATTTTTTCCTTTGTTTTTTTTTAAGTTTATTTATTTATGTAATTTTATTTTTAAAGTGTAGGAGTCATGCCAGAAGATCCCTTCATAGATGGTCATGAGCCACCATGTGGTTGCTGGGAATTGAACTCAGGACCTCTGGAAGAGCAGCTAGTGCTCTTAACCACTGAGCTATCTCTCCAGCACTTTTCTTTGTTTTGGAACACAACCAAGCAACTCAAACAGCAATTTTTAAAATCGAATATCTGATCACAATATAATCCAAAGATGCACTAATTTGATACTTACATGTGATAGGAAAATATTACAACTCTCTCCTTTCCATAACTAAGCCTTATGTTCCTATATTAGCTGAAAGTTCCTATTTAAACACAGTATCCTTAGATACTACGTAGCATACAGCAGTCCTAAATCTGAACCGCAGTGTTTCAGGTGACACTCACGGATCCTGGATGACACTAGGGCACGCTCAGTGCCAGGTGCACCTGTTGTGTGTTCAGAACAAAGGCAGGCAGTAAAACCGTGAGAAAAATGTAGGCCGGCCCTGCCAGAAATGCCTCAGGTTTATCACACATTTGATAAAGTTTTGATCATTCGTGTTCACAAGTATTTTATCACTCCCCATCTGATGTCTGCAACCCATATACGCACCTACACAGCCATGCACAGAGCTGCGAGCCATGGCTTAACTAGCTGTGATCTAGAAGTCAAAACGGATAGAGTCAACTTTCTCTTCAACGATATACTTTGCATCAGGGTCCCAACAACCTCCTTGTTTTAATTTCCTTTTGAGAATACAGAGAACCAGCATTCTGAAACATTAGCTTCTCCAAAAAAAAAAAAAAAAAAAAAAGTAACAGAATACTGGGCAGGGGCACATTTTTGTCACAAGTTTTTCATTACGGCCCCTTGATTCCAACAGTTCTCTTCATAGTTCATCCATTTCAGCTAAAACTGTCATTAATAGGCACTTTGCTCACCATTTAAAATAATTTTTACTTTAAATGTCATATAATGGTTATGCAATTTTACAGTGCATGATATATCTTAATATATGTATACTCTCTACAATCAGTAAATTAAGCTAATTAACATATCTAGCACCTCATGCACTTATCATTTCTCTGTGATCAGAATATTCAGAATTCTTTCTTCTTTCTTCTAACTCTTTTAAATCAGTCAATACAATATGGTAACCATGTTTACCTTACTGTACAATAGATGATCAAAATTTATGTCTCCTATGTAACTTTAACTCAGCATCTCACCAACCTCTCACTCTCTTTCTTCTTTTGCCCTTCCCCCTCTGCCCTCTGAAGGCCTTCTACTGTAGGACCGTGAAGGAGTCTTGGGTTTTGGTAGAGCATTGGCTTGGAAATGGCCGGAGACCCTGCAAGGGATGGAATACATTTCCCCATGCTCCCAGAATCCAGGCTCCCAACACGTGGGCTACATCTCCATTAACCTGCACCTTGCAGACACGTTTGGCTCAGAG
This sequence comes from Grammomys surdaster, assembly GCF_004785775.1. NCBI lineage: Eukaryota > Metazoa > Chordata > Mammalia > Rodentia > Muridae > Grammomys > Grammomys surdaster. Next base: position 10,691,062 of record NW_021604791.1, read on the forward strand.
CAGCTCCTCCCAGAGAGGTTTGTGTCACCATCTACCTACAGGTAGAGGGCCTGACTACAGGCTTCAGCCTTGAGAGATTTCCATATTCATGAGTTACCTAAAGGCCAGGGGGTGTAGCTAAATTAAGTTATTCCTTTTCCCAGCCCCTCCTCTTTTCCCCCCTCCCTATTTAAGCCAACTCTCCCCTGGCTTAACTGAGGGGTGCACATCCAGATCCAACTACCACACCATGGCAATAAAACTCTTGGAACTCACAGATTTCTCGTATCATTGGGGCCTGCAGCCAAAGCTTCCAGCCCTTGAGATTCCAGACTTTCTTGAGTTATTGGGACCTGCCGCATGGAAAGGGCCCCCCCCCATCTCCGCCTCGGGATTTTTCTCACATTCTACCATATACTTTTATGAATTGATCATCCTCACCGCATCTTTACCATTACGATCCTCCTTCAGTATCCATGTTCGTACCCATGTTACCGTCAGCTATTTGACCTGTACAAGTAACGCCTCAACCTCAGTGTGTTCAAGGGAAACTGGATGCCATTTAGATCATGGGACACAGTGTAGATGAAAACTATTCCTTCTCACTCTTACTTGCACTGTGTGCTATCTTGTAGGCTATCCCCACGCAAAGGCTGGGAACCCTGTATGTTCCACTGAGGTACAAACGTTAAGTGATCAACTAGAGCATCATTTAAATCGCTTGAGTAAGTAAATGTTCCGTTTAATGTGCCTGTAATACCTGGAAGGAATCAACACAGAATAGTCACACCGACGTCATAAGCAATGAATTTGACAAGAAATGACCTCTATACCACCCGAAATGACCTCTATACCACCCAAACTCAACCCCAAACATTCTCTCCCAAGATCATTCCAACCATATGTGTGAACCGACTACATCATTCTACTTTTTCCGTTTCCTAAGCTCCCCTGATAAGAATTCTCCAGGGTCTGGTTAATCAGACTGCCAGGTCTCTTCTCAGGAGATTCAGGTCCCGGAGACCTACAGCAGAGACCATGCCTGAGTAATTTTATTAACACCCTGATGGTTTATCATAGGTTGAGAGCCTAGAATAACCTCTGTACTTCTGCAAACGCTGTTCCCTCTTACCAGAGGGCTGGCCAATCAAAATGCTTGTCACACTAATCCCTACTGACTTGCTGGCCTGTTTTCAATTTGACTCTGAAATGAGAAAGATTGGGAAGAATTCACATAGGCAGCATGTCAGGGCATCTCCTACTCAGTTCTCACTACAACCCCCATGCACCACTCAGTCACTGTACTTGGCAGTGTGTCTCAGTAGCTTCCCTTTTCAGTAGGAAACTTAGGCATTGGTCTCCATGTGTCTTGCCCAAAGCTAGACAATCAACAAAATATCTATTGATCATTGAACTCTTAGAGAAAAGTGGTAATATTGAAAAGTAAACACAAATTCAGCACCACTGTCTTTCTCTTAGAAGCAGGAATGAAAGACCTAAGTTTGAGGAAGCACAGGTTATAGATTTTGGCTTCTGTTGCATTGTTGCATCATTGACAGAAGCAACCCATATCTTCTTGGTCCTGGGATCAATGTCCATTCTTGGTACCTCTCTTATCAGCTAACGTTGATCAAACGGTTGTTGTAAACATCAAATGAATACTTCAGTGCCTCAGAATAATGAATGTGTGACCCTTTACAAGCACTAAGTAAAGGTAAATTATTGCTGTAGTAGTTGAGCACTTATATGCACAGACAATAATAACATACCCCAGATATCCATCTGTGCTTAAGTTTTTGAACTCTTAACTCTGGCTTAGTCACTGGTCCCATTCATCGTTTGATAAACCTTGCTCCTCAGTTAACTAGAGCACCTTCTAAGCAACTAACTAGCTAAGGATAGCAACACCCTCCCCTTCCTTTCTCTCAGCTGTTCCCAGAGGCAAGCCTGGCACCCAGGAGACAGAAGAAGCTGCAAAGAACAACTTATTGTGGAGTACTTTTAGGATACTTTTCAAGATCATCATACCTAACTCCAAGATTTAACCATCGTCCCCAAAAGCTGTTATGTCATTGTTTTCTGCTAACAACCTAAAGTTCCCCTGATATGATTGGCACAATTCTCTGCCACTGATAGGCACTCTGACTTGAGGATTAAGGAAGATATATTTTTAAATGATACAAAGAAGTGGACGCTTAAAGTGCAAAGATGATGATCAGCTAGAACCAAAGAACATAAGATTTGGATACTCTCCTGTCCTAAGCTGATCTCCTTGAGACTTTATTCAGAAAATTGGAAAAAAAATTACTAGTAAAGTATGGCTACATTTAATCTTATTAAAGTCACTTACCATACACAAATCACTTAAAAACAGGCTAAGTTCTCAAAACTCTGTATCCCTTGATGAATGCTTAATTTGGCAAGTTGGAAGCAGGAAAGATAACCAATGGTAAATACAGGATAATGAATTCTCTTGGGCCCAGTTAGCACTTAAAAGTTTTAGAGGCCATCCCCAGCCAACAAACAACTTCAAATACACACATGAGGTCATCTGTCTAGCAGACAAACATAGGCTTACAGGTAGTCAGTTCAGGATTGCCTTTCTCAGCTTACACCTGAATCACCTGAACCTCACCCCTTTGGTTTCAGACCCCACAAGTCTGGGTCGGCGTTCAGAAACAAGCACGTATAACAAGTTTACAGGCAGTGCTGAATACATCTCATTACACATTGTTGGGAAGCCCATTTCATTTTAAAATAAAGACCAAGGCCACTAGTTTGAACTTTGGTACAACAGAACCTTATGAGCAAAGGCTGAAATGAACCAAAAAGTGTAGAAACATACCACCACCAATACTACCACCACCACCAACAACAACAACAATACTTCCACCACCACCACCACCACCACCACCACCACCACCAGCAGCAGCAGCAGCAGCACCAGGTTAGGAGGTTTTAAGGATTAAGTCTTTCTACACACTTAAAACTATTACTACTCATTTCAACCATTACCAAAAGCTTGACAAGGAAGAACGATGAATCTTCACCTTTACAGAATTATAGCCTTCTTCAAAACCCACCAGCCCAATTGTCACCAGAGAGATGTCATCAAGCAACTGATGAAAGCAGATGCAGAGAGACCCACTCTTAAGTACTGGGTGGAGCCAGGGGAACCCTTGCAGAGGAGGAAGATGAAGAATTGTAGGAACAAGAGGGGTTGAAGACACTGTAAGAACACAGCCCACAGAATCAACTAAGCAGGGTTCATCAGGGATCACCGAGACTGAAGCAACAATCATGGTGCCAGTATGGAACTGTGTTAGGTCCTCTGCATACATGCTGTGGTTGTGTAGCTTGGGTTTTTGTAGGACAGAGGAAATAGGAGTGTATCTGATTCTTTTGTCTGCTCTTGGGACCTGGGTTGCCTCACCCAGCCCTGATATAAGGGTTTGTGCCTAGTCTTATTGTAACTTGTTATGCCATGTTCAGTTCCTATTCCTGGGAGGCCTGCTCTTCCCCCCACCCTGGAATTGGAAGGGGAGGGAATCAAGGGTAGATGGGGCTAGACAACAACCGGAGGTATGGTGGAGAGGAAACTGCAGTTGGGATATAATGTATGAGAAAAGAAGAAGGAGGAGGAGGAGGAAGGGGAGGAGGAGGAGGAGGAGGAGGAGGAGAAGGAGGAGGAGAAGGAGGAGGAGAAGGAGGAGAGGGGAGGAAGAAGAAGAGGAGGAGGAGGGAGGAAGGGAAGAAAAAGGAGAAGGAGAAGAAGCAGAGAGAGAGAGAGAGAGAGAGAGAGAGAGAGAGAGAGAGAAGAGAGAGGGGAGGAAAAGATTCAACTGCCCAGAACATTTTTTAAGTAAACAAAGTCATCAAAATGGCTGAATACAGCCATTGCCAGCACACACAGGACAGCTCACAAACATCTGTAACTCCAGCTCCAGAGGAGCTCGTGCTCTGGCTTTCCAAGGGCTTTGCACTCATATGCACACACCCATACACATAATTTTAAAATAATAAAAATAAATTTTAATTTGGCTTAGAAAGGAAGGAAGGAAGGAAGGAAGGAAGGAAGGAAGGAAGGAAGGAAGGCAGGCAAGCGGGAGGGAAGAACGAAGGAACAAAAGAACAAAGGAAGGAAGGAGGAAAGAAAACACTAAAGATTTTCTGTGCTCCAAATCTTGTTTATCTATCAGGGTCAATAACAGGTATTGAGAAATGTACAGCAACAGTTTCTAAATAGAAGACAGGAAATCTTTCATAGATTTATCTCGGGAATGTCTTTCTCATTGGCTGTACATCAGAGATGGCCATGCTGGAAGCAGAGGACATTCTGGTAAGACTTGAGCTTGCGCCAATCTGTGTCATCTCTGACCCCATTTCCTAACACTCTCTACAAGAGGCTTAGCTCTCAGGAGACAGATTCTTACACGCTTCGGGAATGGCAATGAGATCGCTTCATATCTTTGTTGATTTCTTTGCTATTTCGGGTCCCAAGGTGTTTTACTGGGGAGGCTCCCTTAACAAAGATTATCTTGTTACTGACAGAAGTAGTTTCCTTCCTTCACATCGGATCATCTTTCGCAAAGAAGCATAAAAAGTATCTGGATATATCTAACATAGGGTTTTTGCAATGATGAGGGCCAGCTCATTTCACTAGAAACCTGTGGCTCTTGAACAGTGAAGCTATAGCATCCATTTTCTGCACTCGGTGAGTAAGTTGGATCTCTTGAATGAAACGACCTTGAACTTTTGAATTCTATGCAGTACTTCTCTGTATTGAACTTTTAAAACTAAATCCCAGTAGGCATGCACATCCTACATTTTAGGAAGATACGTGAGGCCAGGCCAGGGTACTGCCTCACTCAAAACATTGCCATAAAGTAATAACTTTTGACAAGTGATCGTCATTATGGAACGGGGTGTTAAGAAAGGTTATAAAAAGCTAAGTCATACTTTCATTATACCTCTGAGAGAGAAATCTTTATGATAGCTTGGCCATTTTTTTTAAGGACCTAAAATAGGAAAAGGTCAACTCAAATCACGTGCATTGCCCTTGCACCTTATTAAAAATGAGGTACTAAACTTGATTTACCCAAGTCATGCAGCAGACACATCCTGAAAACTCACCACATGCCAGATAGCATGGGTGATACTTAGGAAAGAGGCAGAAAAAGTTCAGGTTCTCACAGAAGCAGTTTGTCAACCAGACTGAAGCAAGCTCCTCCCCACACCCCACTACCTCACCCTACCCCATCCCCACAGCATACACACATGGACATCATCATAAAAATGAGTCCACATTCATATATCCTTCCTAACAAAGGCGTTCCAAATACAACATGCTTATTCTGAAAAAGAGCAGAAGAATAATATAAAACTTAAGTATCTATAAAGATGTATGGTTTTACACTAAAAAAAGTATTAATTTTTATTGTTACCAAACAGATTAAATAGAAAGTTTCTTCAATTCTCTAATGTGAAAATAAAGTTTTAAAATTAAGCATATTTATGTCCATATATATTAGCCATGTATACATATGTTCATGCCATATTTATAAATGCAAATATATATAAATGCATATATATCATAAAAATGTATACACATTTTATCTGTGTATATGAGATGCTGAATTTTAAACGAACCATATCCAAGTCAATATGTTATGTATCCTCCCTCTCTCTCTCTCTCTCTCTCTCTCTCTCTCTCTCTCTCTCCCTAGTGTGTGTGTGTGTGTGTGTGTGTGTGTGTGTGTTTGTCTTTTCCAAGATAGGGTTTCTCTGCGTGACTCTGACTGTCCTGGAACTCACTCTGTAGATCAGACTAGTAATAGCAAGTTTAAAATATTATAAGTCAAATATAATTGTATTAGTCAAGGTTTTCTAGAGTCACAGAACCTATGGAATGTCTCTCTATATTAAGAACAGTCTACAGTCCAATTAGCCCAACAATGGGCAGCTGTGAGTGGGAAGTCCAAGAATCTAGTAGTCACTCAGTGCCACAGGGCTAGGTGTTTCAGCTGGCCTTCTGTATAAGCTGGCATCCTGAAGAAGTAGATTCCAACAGATGTGCTGGCAGATGAAGCAGATGAAGGAAGAAGAGAGAAGGAGGAGGAGGAGGAGGAGGAGGAGGAGGAGGTGGCCATCTTTTTAGCATTGTCCTTATGGAGGCCTCCAGGGAAGGTAGAGCCCAGATTAAAGGTGTTTACCACCATTCCTGGATTTGGAATTTGCTCTGTCCCAGGCTGGCCTTGAACTCAAGAGATCTGCTTGTCTCTGTCTCCTGTGATTAAAATGAACTACCTTGCCTGGGCCTAAACTTTTCCTGGCCACTATTCCTCGAGACCTTGATCAAAATTGTATCATCCCATGTCAAGATCCAGGTGAGAAGCCTGTGTCTTCCAGCCTCAAAATCAGGATCACAAGTGTGCTCTCTATTTCTGGACTGTAATTCATTCCAGATGTAGTCATGGTGACAACCAGGAATAGCCGTCACAATAATACACCCAGCTACTGAGAGTCAAGGCTTAGCCCACCTTCAATTTGCTCAGAACAATTCCATTAGCCTAGAGTTGGGCAAAATCATCTAACACATCTATTTTCCAACACAGTGTGGACTAGCTCTGTAATTTACTGAATATCTGTATGTACAGAACACTGACAACACGGCAGTACCCTGTGAAAAGACCAGTCCCTTATCAATGTGATTGTGTGGCTGACTAGGAGCAGTGGGCTGCTCACCGCTGCCACCCGTCACCTGGAGAGAGAACCATACCATGCGTCTGTCTAAGAAAAAAACTGAAGTTCAAAATCTGAAGCACATTACTGTAAAAATATGTATTGTTTTAGTATCAACTCAGAGACAAAAAAAGTTATAGTTGGACCATCATATGTTAGGACCCATTAGCACATATTAACAGTTTATTAGAGAGATGGGTGGATGGGTGGCTGATGGATAAATGGACAAATGGGTTTATGGATTTAGATGGCCCACCCAGACACAGAAAGCTTCACTGCTTCTCTTCAATAACTCTCTTACTTTCTTAAAGGGATCACATTTTTAAACGAATCTCCTTGGGTGGATACTTAGAGTCAGTCAGTTTGAAGAGAAACAGGCAAATGTTGAAGGCACATAAGCACATTCCTGTGTTATGTATAATCTCATCCATACTTATAAATGACTTCCTGGTTACCTTAATTGATTTTGAAAACTGAATAAGTATATATTTGAACACTAAAAGTAGCTATTTTTAATACTATGTTTTGCGGTACTTGTGGTAATCCTAGCTACCTCTAAAACACTATGCTATTAAACAGAACAGTATGTTTTTGAGATTTGGCTTTTCAGGGTTAATAAGATATTAATATAAAGATATTAACATATTAATAGTATAAACATAAGTCCATATTGATGTTCAATACTTGCCACTTTCTGTGTTGGAATATTTATTTAAATACTTGAATTTGTTAATTTCAGAAACATTAGATGTGGTCAATAGAAGATATTTCACAGGTACTTGAAATAAGAGCCAACGCATCTAAATACAACTTATATGAAAATAAATGCTACTTTATACAAGACTCCAATACCTGGTGGTCCATCCTCCACTAACAGACCAACTACCTTTCTACTGCCCGTCATTCTCACATGGTTTTACATCCCTCCTTGACAGCTTTAAATTTTATGACCAACACCTCCCCCTCACTTGCTTATACTTTACACCTGATAACACTTTTCTCACTTCCTTATTGGAAAAATCCATGTTCTGCCTATATTCAAAGCAGTTAAAGCAAACTTTGTATCTCTCCTGCCTCAGTGCCCATGGCCTGAATGGGTTTGGGAGAAATACATCACCCCAGATTAGTCACTTGAAATTCACAGCCACAAGCCACAAGTCAGCACAGACTGCAATCAGTGATCCAGCCTGGCAACTCACACTTCCGTGCACTGTTTCCCTCCTCCTCTGATATTTAATGTCTCCCATCCCCCAATATTCTTTCTGATCCTGATCTCATTTTGTCTTTTATTAGGAAAAAGCAGAGTCATCATCCAAGAGCGTCCACAAGGTCCTCAGCTAAGTTTCTCAAGCATACACTTCTCCTAAAACCATAGTCCCACACTGAGGCACCAGGGAGACAGCCCATCTCCAGATACACACATGACAGACTGAGCTAGTCAGACTATGCTCAGACCAGCTTCCACCACCAATCTCTTGTCAGTCCGAGGCTGCCCCGCCCTTCCCAGATGTTCAGATCCAGAGCAGGTGCACTCTCCCTGAGTACATTTTTTTCTCATATCCCACATCCAGTCAATCATCCAATTATGTTAGCTGTTGCTTGAAAATAATCCAAGACTCTCATTACATATCACCGTCTCCAGAAATATCACCCCACCACCACCCCCGGGGCCATCTTCAACACCCTGGTTCTGTTACACGAAATAGATCTGGCTATTTCCTCAGTGTAAAACTATAATGGTTCCCATGTTAGTTGAATAATAACGTATGTCTGCACACGATCCACTTCACATTAAGCTTGTTCTGTGCTTTACTCTTCATTGAACTTTAATGTCATTTTCCACAGGTAATTTATTATTATTATCATCGTTATTTATTTTAGCTTTTGTACATTTCCCTCCTCTACCAGAGTAAAAATTCCCGTCTGTTTTTTTTTTTTTTCATGGATACAGCTTTAGCCTAGAACAGGATGGAGTAGAGACCTTCAGTGAGTCTGTGGCCTGAACTAAAGGATGAATAAGTGAAAAGCTTCTTCACCTGTGCAGTGCAGCCACAGTCCCCTTGAGCTGTCTTAATCCCATTGGCTCTAGGCTGGAGTCATTAGCGGCAGTGTGTCCTGGTCTCTCCCTACTGCTTTGATTCTGCGTGCCAGAATCTCGAGAGTCTGCGTTAAGATCACGGACCCATGAAACCAACGTTAATCCTGTAACACAACAGGAGGACTTAACAAAGGAAATAAAACAGGTAGAGCCAAGTTTTAAAAGCAGCTGAAGTATTTAAAGCCTGTTGCTCTACTGCACTCAGGGAAGACAGGCTTCTGAGCAGCCTATAATTTCAGACCACTTAAGACATCACAGAAAGCAAAAAATTAATTCCATCCGGAACAGACACCATCTTAGAACATGTACTCCATGCTCCTGCATCTCACCAGGCACTCAGGACATTTTCTTCTCTGGGAGTTCAGCCACAGATGCTCTGGGAGCTGAGGTACCCAGTGGAGCCTCCAGATCTGTGTCTGAGTCCTCTTGCTCTCCCCACCTCCGTGAGTGGACACATATGGTTTTATAGGCTTCACCATCCCACCCCTACTAAAGAGCTGGTGTGAGAAAGAGGAAAACTCCAAAATTCCAGTTTATAAATATAAGTATGCTATGGTCTTTAAGAAGTGTAAGACCGAAACTAACAAGACTGACTTAATACAATCACTTCTGCTGTTCAAACACCTCCCATCCTTCTAGTCATTAAGTAAATCAGTACAGAAAAACTCACACAGGCTGGCCAGATCCTGTTCCAGGTACTGAAGCCAAGGTCCTGCACCGTCTCCACATGATGCTTGGCCTGCAGGAGTACACAGTCTAGCAAAGGGATCAGCCCTGAGCCCCATGGGGGTTCCCTCATTAGCACAAACCTCAGAGAGTAGCAGCCATGTGACAAACAGAGGCCAGCCGGGCAGGTTTCAGAGCAGAACAGAGCGTTAAAATACCAACCAATAAATAAATAAGCAAGTTCTGAAAGGAAGCCAGGACACGGAGTGGTGTTCACTTTGAAAACTGGAACCAAAAGATCATGTTAAACTGGCAGACTACACATCTCCTGCTAGGCTGTTTTTACTCATCCACACCGAGGACAAACTCTTCTGTTTTATGTGACATGTGTGTGTGTTTGTGTGTGTGTGTGTGTGTGTGTGTGTGTGTGTGTGTGTGTGTAAACTGTGGTAAACACCCTAGACTGTAGTTATGAAGACAGTCTTAAAAGTATCATCAGGAATATAAAGGCCAACGAGCTAACAGTTTTTGTTAATATCAACATCCCTAATACGGCCACCTCATTCACTTCTCTGACAGTAACTACAATGCCCGGCATAGAGCAGGTACCCAAGGACTCTGTTTAAATCCACTGACTATTGCTTGTCAGGTTCTAGGAGTTACATTATGCATCTTGGCAATAATTCTCTTCAAACAAAGCAAACATTCCGAGAATGAAGGCTAATCGGTTATGACAAGTACTGAATGGATGAGCAGGTCCTTTGCCAGAGATCTGTATGGTCAATTGCATCTTGATCCTTCAGATGTCCTAAAGCCATCTGAGAAGGCAGTTCCATTCAGCTTTAGACTACTGAGTAGGTAAACAGGGCCAGGTTAGGCAATTATCTGGAGACACTTTTTGTTATGGATGCCACCAGCAAGGGAGGCTGTTAAATATCCTACAATATACAAAATGATCCCTCACAAATAAAATAAAATAAAATAAAATACCTAGCTTCCAAATCAAGAATATGCTGGGAAACCCAAGATCAAAGCAAACTATCCTTCTGTTGAAGAGGGAGAGGAGCGGCAAGATGCACAGAACGGACTTTTTTAAAGCTCAGTTTCATATGATTAACTGTTCCGATCCATACTCCCTCACTCAGCCCCAGCAAGATTTCTTTGACCCTCAGTTTCTCCATAAAAGATACATGACAATTATCATCCTTACCCTGTAGGGTTGTTATTAGGCATTCATAAGAATGTATGCAAGTTATCCGCGTATAATAGACCAATAAATAGTAGTTGCTCCTATAATAGGAATGCTTCTTACTTGGGAAAGACTGGGATCTGTGCCATTCAAGAAAAGCAATTTAAAGACAGTAGGGCTTGAGGCTGGAGAGATGGCTCAGTGGTTAAGAGCACTTGCTACTCTGGAAGAGGACTGGGTCTCAGTACCAGTGCTGTCACCCAAAAGCCCTGTAACTTCAGTTCCAGGGATCCAACACCTTTCTCTACCCTCCACAGTGGACTGCAAGCACATGATGCACATAAACTCATGCAGACAGATAGACAAACAGGCATGTGTGCGCATGCGCATACACACACACACACACACACACACACACACACAAATAAATAAATAAATACATAAATACATAAATAAAAATAAAACTTTTCCTTTTCAAGATGGCAAGGCTCGGAAACTCAAAAACTCCATACGTAAGGGTGAAAATAACCTTAAATATCCAATCAAAGATTTCATTTTAAAGTCAAGAAAAATGAGATCCAGAGAGACTAACTTTACTCAAAGTGGCTGCTCATAACCAGTTACACCATCAGTTCCCACAGAGCTAAGCGAACTTTTAATAATCTTAGGTATGCCTTTAATTATGAATATGCCATCAAAGTATTTAAGTCAATTTTAATGAGACTTACTGTGAATGCTAAAATTTCATGTGGCTATTACACCACAAAGTCAGCTCTATTTAGACATAAGCCTGTTTACAGTCTGGGCTCACTCCTAGGCTCCACCTCACTGTTTCAGTATCACCCTGAAATGTTCTGTTGTCATTACACAAGTCTTCCTTAAAGCTCACCTCTTATAAAAAGTCTACGTCATGAATCATTCACTGGGGATTCATGTTTTTGGAAAAGAGCCTGAAAAAAAAAAAAAAACCACACACACAGACATAGATACACTATATAAAATGTATAATAAAGTATGTTGAAAACATTAAAACTGGTTAACTTCGAGGTATTATAATTGAGTTTTATTTTTAATTGTATGTTTCTCACGACGGCCTCTGCTTTTGCTATGTTTATTCCAAAATCAGGAAACAGATCTCCATTTTCATCTTTAAAGACTAAAATTGACTCTAATCATAAGTATATTGCTTCTTGTAATTTTGAAACCTCCTTATGATGGTGCACTGAATAACCAGAAGTTAATAATGCTTCTACATTTAAACAGGAGGGCATATGCCATACTTTGAGGGTTTGGGGGGCTGCTATTGTTGCTGTTGGAGGGTTTGGGGCTTTTTTGAGACAGGATTTTTCTGTGTAGCCCTGGTTGTCCTGACACTCAATCTGTAGATAGACCAGGCTGGCCTCGAACTCTGAGATCTGCCTGCCTCTGCCTCCTGAGTGTAGGAGTTAAAGGCATGTGTCACCACTGCTGGGATAGGTTTTTCTTTGCTCTTTCTTTTTTAAGAAAAATCTCATAAAGTATATGATAAGCACACTGCCTCAGTAGTAAAAACTAACATTCACACTCGGGTCCCCCGTGTCTGTGTTAACCTTTCGCATTATATCAGATTAATATTGAAGAAGTGTAGACGCTAAATTCTACCCAATAGGAATTTCCTATTAGCAAGCACAACAACATTAAGCTGACTTCTGTTTGTAACAGGAATCTGCTGTCAGTAAACAAATGGCATAAAACCAGGCAACACAATCTTTAAGAATCAGACACTGGGCTTTGGTTACTCTATAAACTCGGGGTGGGGGCTGGGGAGGGGTTAATTGAGTGGTATTTTCAATCAGCCCAATGGAAACACAAACGTATTATTAGTACTGTAACTGCAAGGCTTGGCACCTTGGCCTGAATAGGGGCAGGGAGGAAATGAAGGAAGCATAAACGTACACACGGAAAAGCTGGGGTCGGCTAGGCCAAGCATCTGTGTGGCACCAGTGACACAATCACCGGAACCTTTGCATGTTTATTATATATAGCCCAGTGCGAGTTAGCTAGTCTCAGTAGGAGGTCTCAGTAGGCCAGCAGTTCAGGCTGTAAACATCCAAAAGGAAGAAGCTGCAGTTGCTAGTTTTTGCACACTCTGAGTTTGTAAACACTCACATACTTACACACATTGTCAACATTCCTACTCTGAACCAGGGGAAGCCTTTGCCAATCCCAAGCCTGACCAGTATGGGAAATGCTTTGCTATCCCCATCAGTCTGAGGCGTTGGTTCTTGACACGGTCATACCCATGTGGATAGTCTACATTCAATCGGTTTCTCCACTCCCTACACAGTAGGCATGACACAGTGAAAGCGGTGGAATTCTCCTTCTTAGGGTCCTTTTAGAGAAGGTCAGACCTGCCTGTCAAAGCCCAGGGAATAAACTGGCCTGCTCACTTGAGGATCTTCTCTAAGCCTGGCTACCCCCAAACAGAATCTCAGGTGGAGCTTAGTAAACATAGTCTCAATCTTTCTCCCTGCTAGGCACAGGCTGTCCTATTTCCAACTCAGGAGATCTACAAATGGGCTAAGAAATTGTACTGCTAACAAGTTTGACCAATACTGTTGCCCCAGGTCTAGGGACCACCATAATGTCGTAATTCAAGTCTACTGTAAAAAAAATCTTACTCTTAAGTTATATCTTCCTTACAGAATATTATCCAATGTTGTTTTTATGCAGCTAATAATTATTCTTAAAATAACTAGTCACAATATTTTCCTAATATGCCAAAAATAGTATTTTTGTATGAGTAAACAAAACAATATCTAGAGCAAAGGAAAATAATTTGAGGAATGATGAGAGAAAAAAGAGTAACTAAGGAAGATGAGTTACTTTTGTAGCTAAAAAGGAATTCTTAAGGCTCTAAAAAACTACATGCACTTGAAAATTAGATACCATAACAATGTATGACATCAAATGTTTTGTAAAGGTCATTTACAGATTATTACAACACACACACAAAATGTGTATAGACATATATGTGTATATAAATTATATATTTATTAAATATGAAGCGAATAAGCACATCAACACAAATTTTTAAACATGTCCTTTGAGGCAAATGGCATTCCCAGACATGTAATGAAGAAGACAGGCATCTCTTCATTCATTATGGTGGAACTATAGATAATGGATGAAAAGCCTAATTCCTAAGCCCTAATGATTTGATTTTGAAAGTTATCCGCTGACTTTAAGTCTGTTATAAATAAATATCTCGTGGATAACCACTGTTTCTCAATGGCTAAAAATGACTTCAATATGTGGCGTAATGTTACTGAAGACTGGATTATATCCGCCGATTGTTTAAGTTGTCCCAACATGCATATTTCAATTGTCTCTGAGGCCTGTAAGCTAAACATGACCAGTGTGGCACGTAACACTGATAACGGACAGATCTAACTGTAAACAATTCGAAAAAGAAGCCAGCAAACTATCCGGCCTTGAGCGTAGGTCACAGTGACAGGGCCACATGCACAAAGAGGTTCAGCATCATTGATAAATATGAAACCTGCTGCAATGCCTCCTGCAAAAAAAAAGAAAGAAGGAAGGAAGGAAGGAAGGAAAAAAGAAAAAAGAAAAAAAAGAAAAAAATGAGTAGGAAAATCGAAACCAGGTAGCAGACCAAGTGTAGTGGCTTCTGCTATCAAAACAAAGAGCTGGGCTCTAGGCAGCTGGCGATGCTTCCTACATGAAAGTGACTGGTGATAGCCATGAATCTACCTTGTCACCTCTGCTATCACAGTCAAATCTGCCACAGAAAACCTAAGGAACTGAGAGACCAGCAGGGGTGCTCCTATCCCTAGTCTACAATAAATGGGTCAATCTATGACCACAACGACAATGAAGTCTATAAAAGCAATAGGTTTGATGGTGCAGAGATAGAAGTATCAAAGGCTTTCTCTGGTGATTGAACAAAGTTATATCTCCAGCTATGTTTTATTTTACGTCTCCACCGTCTACTGCATGTGCTATATATGTTAATATGTATCCCAGAGTCTCAACACTTCTGTCGTCCTCATCCTGTTACAAACACTAGAGATGCTGTGGTGTTAAGAACTGATGTGCAATGCAAAGATGCATTCTAAAGTGAGACTCTGAGAAAGAAGAGTTGCATTTACTGAAAAACGTTAGAAGAAGAAAAGTTCAGTCATCTTTGTGGAATGATAAAATAGAGTCTTGAGGATCAACACATTGACCTTGAATCAATACTGATACTGTGATCAGCTATGTTCAAACAGCATCAAATGCATCTGCAAGGAAGAACACAGCTCTGCCAACAGATTCACAACTGGCTGCTTATTATAAACACAGACCTTTCTGAGCCTCAGTTTCCATGACTGTTAAATAAAATACCTATCCCCAAGGTTTTTTAATGATGACTAAAAATCTCACTATGTGTAGCCCACTGTCATTAACTCATTCATTAAAATGAGTCTATGCTCTCACTATAAACCAGAAACCAACCAGGCCACAAAACAGACAAAAGTCTCCCCTTACCTTCTCTGGTTCATTTACTTGACGTTGCCCTAGGTAACATTGGTTAAAAGAACCCTAGAATTCAATGAAAATATCCAATTCAATTTTTTTTAAAAAAGATTTATTTATTTATATGAGCACACTGTAGCTGTCTTCAGACACACCAGAAGAGGGTATTGGATCCCATCACAGATGGCTGTGAGCCACCGTGTGGTTGCCGGGAATTGAACTCAGAACCTCTGGAAGAGCAGTCAGTGCTCTTAACTGCTGAGCTATCTCTCCAGCCCTCCCAACTCAAATTTTAAAACTCAAAAGAGCAATCACACAGTGTATGAATTTAGGAGAACAAAAAGTCCCATGAAAGATCACTGTGTGAGGTCCATGAGGTCCGAAGATAGAAAGGGAAAAGAAAGGCTTCCCGGAAAAGAGTATTTGACATGAGCCTGGACAGCCTCCTGAGAGGAGGGAGCTATAGGTTTTGAGAAAGCAATGTTATAAAAGGAGAGGGGATGGGAACATCAGACAGTTCCATAAAGCCAGAGTCTCCAGCACAACTTAGGGAGTGATGGGCCATGAAAACGATGATGTTCGTGAGGACCAGAGTGAAGGTTTAAGTGTTGAGAGATGAAGAGTCTATGCTTAGTTTGGAAGAAACGGGAAACCATGAAAGATATTTGAGAATTTAGATTTAGATTTTCTCACAAGTCTGAGAGACGCTGGAATGGGACAAAAGGCAGAGAGCCTCACAGGACAATGGAGTAAGGAGCTTCAGAATAGTTTTCCAATGGAGGCCTAGGGAAGGGAACACTTCCCAAGGCATCTCCCAGGGCACCTGGGAACAAGAGCAGCACATGTGTCTGGCACAGTGATATCTTATTGGCTGTCAGCCATAGTCTCCTCTTCCATGAATGGGTCTCTGAGTTCTGCACTGTCTGTTCACATGACCTCTACCTGTTACCATTACTACATCCTTACAACGCCATACCTCAGTCATGTATCCCTGTCCTCAATCAATTCCTACTGACCACGACCTAATGAGGCTGACACAACCATCCGTGTCCAACTGGGCATCGTGACCACCACACTCGTGCATAGTCTGGCTCGAGCGAAGCAAGTAGCTTTTTATCCATCAGCGTCATGATCTCAGACCCTCCAGCCTTTTGAAGTGAATCACTGTGTTTGTCTTTGAATAAGCTATCGAGTTTATACTAAAGACTAAAACAGACAATGAACCCTATAAAGATGATCCTCAAATGAAAAGTAGACACAGGGATGGAGAATTAGCTCATTGGTTAAGAGCATTTGCTGCTCTGTGAGAGGATGAGGGCCCAATTCTTACCACCCATATGGTGGCTCACAACTGTATGTAACTCCATCCACAGGGGATCTGAGGGTCTTTTCTAAGCACACGCATATGCATGCAGGTAAAATACTCATCACCTGAAACAATAAATAAATATGAAGTAGACATAAATAGGTAGTTTATAAAGAAAAATAAAAATTGGAATGTCTAAATTTGAGGATGTGTATAAACATCTCAATAATTTCAAAGATCTTCAGCATAGTTAATAAATCCCCATGTTTGCACAGAAACTGGGAGAAACAGGTCAAAACATGTGAGAGTTTCAGGGAGACTATTCAGTGATTTAGAAAGAGGGCCTTGGCAGGTAAAATGTAAACAGAAGTTGCAAAATGGCATCTTACTCCTAGAGTTAAATAAAAAATTCTGTACAACAACTAACTTACTGATGAGAAAGAATCCAAATATCAGTGGTTCTCATTGGATGGAGAGAATCTAGGTGATAATGCCACAGATTCCATTTTGTGGCACTGATGTGTACTTTCTATATTAGTAAATAGAGTTTAGCCGGGCGGTGGTGGCGCACGCCTTTAATCCCAGCACTTGGGAGGCAGAGGCAGGTGGATTTCTGAGTTCGAGGCCAGCCTGGTCTACAGAGTGAGTTCCAGGACAGCCAGGGCTACACAGAGAAACCCTGTCTCGAAAACCCAAAAAAAAAAAAAAAGTAAATAGAGTTTAGTTGTCAGAAAAAAGCCACAATTGCTCTCTTAATAAAAATAATGCGTCTGAGAATGTAGAACACATAGGTTGTATCATCTCGGCCCTGTCTTACAGGGTTCCCATAAGCTCCTTTATCATTGATAGCACAGGCTGGGTACCACTGTTTCTGAGTGGAGCTGGGAGGTGAGTGTGTGGGGACCCAGGAAAGCCACTCCAGGTTGTGCATCCAGCATATCACTCCCGAGGTAATAAAACTCTCTTTGCTTAAGCACCGATGACCTGTTATGTATATCCTCGTTGATACATTTCTCAGGGTCCCCCAATGATGCTGCTGGGGTATTGAAAATAAATAAATAAATAAATAAATACGAGTCTTGGGGGCGGGGTGGGGGGGGCATAGATTTCCACTTTAATCAGATACTTAAGTCAAACACAGAATGAAGGCTTTAATATGTGAACTTTTAAAAACATTCTTTAAAACTTCATTCTAAAGGTATGGCCATCCAATAGATGAGTTATCAACGTTATAACAGATTTTAGTCCAAATCTAAGCATTTCCCCACCACTTACTGAAAATAAATAACATCCTTATCAGTTATTTTGTCACCAAGCATGGCAAGTATTCAGTTTTTGTTACAGGAAGGTCAAACATTCCCCACATCCTGTTTCAGATTGCTGAACTTTCCATTTTTCCCCCCCCCAAACACAGTGGGTGTTAGGTTAAATAAACTGGGGATGGTTAATTTCTCTTCTTTTCCCTGTTAGCCCTTTCAACAGTGTGGTCTCATTTTGATACCTACAAACAATAGGATATAGGTCTATAAGATACATCTGAAGGAGAATAAAAAGCTGTGAGAATCCCTGATCTTTGGGGGTGGGCTGCAGCTGGAGCTTAGACAGGACACTGAATTAAATATTCTGCTTTGAAGTCCATATGCCTCACGTTTGCTCTTAAAGAAGCAAGAGGGTTTTGATGTTGTTGTTGTTGTTGGGTTTGTTTGTTTGTTTAAATGCATTTTTCACAGAAGCTGGCCTAGTGCAATTTAAATGTGGATACAGTAACACTGGCCAGGAGCCCTTATCCTCCTTGGAACATCTGTCAAGGTTGATAGGGGTTAAAGGTCTGCTCGGAGCCCATAAAACTGTCTTCTTCCATGTGAACAGCTGCAACAGCTGTCTTGAAAGGAGGCCAGAAAGAATTTTAGTAGTCTTATCCTAAATACCCGTATAAGAGTGCTTTAAATATATTCCTTCTCAAGGAACCTAGTCCCAAACTGGCCTTCTGATTTTCCAGATTGAGGGAATTCATTGACTAGCCCGCATCTTTCACTACTGACATGTTGAAATAAAACAAGTTTTATGATGTAAGATGAAGCGTAGCCCAAATAACTACGAAGTTCTTCAAAGTTGGAGTATGCAGGAAAGAATGCAGACTTTTTTTTAATTTATTCAATTATTTTAGCATGCCTTTCCAAACAGTTTCACAAGTTCCAACGCAAACACAAAATTACCTTTTTCCTCCCCAGGGATCAACCCGGTGGTTTACTCGCTTGAAGAATTTTCCTAAGCTTCTCATTACCAGGGAAAGGGGTGCAGACAGTCAAAGCTGCTTTCAACTACTAGATTTCGAAATGGAATGACAAACGTGTGCGTGCCTGCGCGAAGGCACAAGTGTGTGCACAAGCTATCTGTTACAAAACCCAGCTTTCAAAAAGGGTGATGTCCTGTAGAAATCAAATAACTGAAAATGGTGTGAGAGCTTCTCCATTGTCAATGTCCCGCACCAGAAGTGACAGGAAAGAAGTCATCAGCCCGAAGCACAGCTGGGCTGAGAGTGAGCAGAAGCAGGGCGGGGGCGGCTAGCCGCGTCTCTCTTACCTGTCCCTCCCGGGGCGCTCATCACAGCATGGCTACCTCGGATCCCAAAGTGCCAAAAGTGAACCGAGCCGGGATCCAAGAGGCTGGGAGAGTTATGCTTCCAAGCCAGCCATTTGTCTCTGAGAAGCAGAACAATACCTACTCCCCAGCTCCCCAGCTCCGCGTGCGGAGCGCGGGCGCCTGAACCGGGCGGAGCAGACGACTCTCCGCCCTCCTCCAGACCTCCCCGGCTCCAGGACGACAGAGCTTCCGTGGACTGTCAATCTCCCGCTGCCCCGCCCCCGTGACGTAAGGGGCAGGGCCTGGCAGCTGTCGAGCTTCCCGCTCCAGCTGTAGGACCCCGCAGAAGCCCCGCCCTGCCCAGACGTCCCAGTGACCCAGGGTCTGGCTGTTCCCTCCCTGAAGGACACAGCAGTTTGCAGGCCATCTAGCATGTATTTACTTTCCTGTGATTTTGTGAAACAGTGCACTCATTTAGTTAGACTTGAAACATCTAGTGGTTACCTTGAGGTAAGACGTTCATTCTAAAAATGTAATGTTAACGTTGTTGTAACTAGCAACTCTTTTATAAAAAGGATCGCAGTTCTGATTTGGGCTTCTTTCTCTTTTCTTTCTACTCCTTTAGTCGGGGTAATGTGACTTTATCCACAGACCTGCCAAGGTCTGCTTGCTTTAAGCTCACACTTTCTTCTTTTTCTCTTTTCTATGTTTTTCTTTTTGTCTCTTCAATTGTATTTCTAAAATAAAAAACGAATTAATCTGATCTCTCAAAACTTTTGCCCAACTACTTCAAGAAGGCAAGTGAGTATGTCAACCATACTCAAGGCTCAATTCCAAGAAAAGTAGAAGGCCACACACTGCACTCGATGAGAAAAGAAAAGTTAAAGTTGGGTAAGAAAGTGAGAGAGAAAGGGATGGAATGGGGGAAGAGTCAAGTAGAGTCAAAACACATTATATGGAATTCTCAAAGAATTAATAAAAATAATTACTTAAAAATAAAAAAGAAGCCAGGCTACACAGAGAGGCCCTGTCTCGAAAAATCAATCAATAATAAAAATAAGTGAATAAATAAAAGGTGACTGAAAGGTCGTTTTTAAAAAAAAAGAACATTTAAAATAACTCAAAACAAAACCTAAAAAACTCAGCTGTCGGTTATTCAACTGAAATAGACACAAGGTGCGGATATAACCCCGCAGTTCTGCTGTTTGGAGCCTCTGGCTGCAGTCTCTCAAGTGCTTTGAGACTGCGCATCAAGAGTGAGAAACTAGTTGATCATGCAAGCGCCTCTCAGTGATGTGTTCGCCAGGACAGACCAAGGGAGCTGGCTGGGAGGCTTGACAACCATCCCAACCCAAGAGACGCCAAACGAGTTTTTTTACACCCATCCAGGAGGTGGGTGGCTTCTTAGGCCAGGAAGGAGAAGGTCTGGGTGTGGCTTCCTGTGACGCCTCCTTCTGCAGGCAAGGGCACATATCCCAGGCTTAGTCAACGCCTGGCCCCAATAACACTTTTGCGGGTATATCACTATCTCTGACATGATTTTTTTTTTAACTCTTGTTAATTAATCGTCTGGTAACATTTAAAACTTCAGATTCGCCCCATCCCCTCCCGCGCCCTTCCTGCCCTTCCTGCCCCTGGCAGGGATGTAGCCTGGGCAGAGAAGCCTTTTGGGGAAAGTGCATACCAGGACAGCTCAGGCATACCGCTGGCATTTGCAGACTGTTTGGATTACTTAAATCAGTGGTTCTAACTAGCTACTCACCAGAGCTGATGAGAGAGTTTGATGCCAAAGCCCCACCCAGGCTGACTGGAGCTGAATCCCTGGGGAGCTGGGGGGGATGGGGGGGGAGGAAGCTTGCAGTGCTTTCAGTCTGACTTTTTGTTAAAGTTCTACTGGCTTTCTAATTTACATCAAAGATTGAGAATCATCCCAATGATTTGAATTAATTAATGCCTTAGAGGAAAATCCACATTACATTCGAAAAATCCAAAGATGCAGTTGCTGAACAATGGGAAACGAATACAATGTACCCTTGGATATTGGAAGAGTATGCGGCAAAATAGAAGTCAGAGCTGCTCACTCAGGGCAAGAGAGGAGTGACTGGGAACACTAACTTTCCTTTTCGTCTGTGTCCTGTGGTCGACTGTCAGAAGGAATTGGTTTCCCTTCTGTAGTTTTTAGGTGTAACCAAACCTAAAGTTGATACTTCCAAATAAGGGCTGTTATAAACGACCACTGTTAATGTGGGTCTTCGGTTGTTTGATAGGTTGTTTTCTGTTTCACGATTTGAGTTAGAAGGGGTTTGGGTTTTTGTTATTATTATTTCTTAAATGCTTTTCTGAGTATTTGTACCTTTTCACCTGACGATTTCCATGTTTAAAGGACTATGTAAAATTCTTAATTTGAATTACTTGATATTTAAATGTGTTAACTTATACAGTTATTACTGAAAATGTTTACTTTCTTATGGTTTCGATGGCGTGTTCATTT
Organism: Grammomys surdaster; assembly: GCF_004785775.1. Taxonomy (NCBI): domain Eukaryota; kingdom Metazoa; phylum Chordata; class Mammalia; order Rodentia; family Muridae; genus Grammomys; species Grammomys surdaster. The sequence continues at coordinate 10,712,633 of NW_021604791.1, forward strand.
TTAGTGTGTTTCTCATGAAGACTTGAAAAGCTACTCTTCACAAGTACAAGTGTAAGAAAAGTACTTCTTTCCCAGATAGGAAATTATTAAAGCTCAAAATACTAACAGCTTGATAATGAGTTGTTGATGGGAAATATACGGCTTGATAGTTTGCTTTCTAGGTCTGACTTGAATAGAAATCTTAGTTATGAAAGACATTTGCTAAATGAGCCCTGAGTACCATTGTCATGCTTGTATGAAGGTGCTTCTGCTTTAAAATAATAGCTATCAAGGCACTGCTTCTGCTTTCTCCCATCTCCTTGGACATACTCAAAAATTAATATAGCAGCAGTAGACTGAGAATTATCAGAAAACATTTTTAAACCAACTACAAAAATGTTTCTTCTCATGGTTAATAAAATGTTTCTTGTCCATGTTAGTGTGAAAAAGAAGTGTTTTCTTTTCTTTTTTTGATCACTTTCAGATGAACATGTTTTTATTGCCTTCCAAATATTTCACACAAACTAAAGTAGCACAGGGCTGATTTTCCACATTCATGATGAAGCATGTCTTTTTCTCTGTCCTTGTTCAGAGGGCATGACTCATGCACAGATTGAAACAATTCCCCATTCCAAGTCTAAATAGCTTTCAGAAGGAAGGGAAAAAGAGCTCTGGTTGTAATAAGCCACAAATAAGGCTTATTTATTAAACATGATATATTATATTTCCTACTTATATTTAATAAGCAATCACAGGATTTTTCCTTCTTCATTTTTTAACTTCGCTATTTTCCAAGTGCTCATGGACCACTCTCCAATGTTCTATACAGTTCTTAATCTCTATCTGTCACTTAATTTAATATGTTTTTGCTGTCCTGTGAGGTCATTGTTCTCTCAGAGGTGAGAAACCTAATACCCAAGATACAATTCACAGACCACATGAAGCTCAAGAAGAAGGAAGACCAAAGTGTGGATTTTTCAGTCCTTCTTAGAAGGAGGAACAAAATACTTTGGAAGGAAATACAGAGACAAAGTATGGAGCAGAGACAGAAGGAAAGGCCATCCAGAGACTGCCCCACCTGGGGATCCACCCCATATACAGTCACCAAACCCAGACACTATTGTGGATGCCAAGAAGTGCATGCTGACAGGAGCCAGATATAGTTGTCTCTTGAGAGGCTCTGCCAGAGCCTGTATTTACAGAGGTGGATGCTCACGGCCAACCATTGGACTGAGCACAAGGACCCCAAATGGAGGAGTTAGTGAAAGGACTGAAGGGCCTGAAGAGGTTTTCAACCCCATAGGAAGAACAACAATATCAACCAACCAGACACCCCAGAGCTCCCAGGGACTAAACCACAAACCAAAGAGTACACATGGAGCGACCCATGGCTCCAGCCACATATGTAGCAGAGGATGGCTTTGTTGGACATCAACGGGAGGAGAGGCCCTTGGTTCTGTGAAGACTTGATACCCCAGTGTAGTGGAATACCAGGGCAGGGAGGTGGGAATCGGTGGGTGAACACCCTCATAGAAGCAGGTGGAGGGGGGATGGGATAGGGGGCTTGGGAAGGGGAAACTGGGAAAGGGGTTTAACACTTGAAATATGAGGAAAATACCCAGTTTAAAAAAAAGTAAAATTTAAAAAAAGAAAGAAAGAAAAAAGAAAAGATGAGAAACCCAAGGCAGGAGCCTCCTCAAAGTGCCCAAGACAGTGAGAAGGAGCCATTAAATGGTGTTTTTCTCCCTCACATTTTCAGTGTGTAAATGTAGAACTATCAGACCCTAGCTGTATCCCTTTGGGAGCATAGCAGAGTATCTTCACTGAGCAGAACCCAAAGAAGGAGAGTGGAGCCTTTCAGAACTGGACAGAACTCAGTAGTGCTCTTCAAACTATTTTCAGATACAACCTCATTGAAGTCAGAATGCCTATCACCAAGAAATCTGAAAGCAAATGTAGAAGAGGATGCGGGGACAAAGGAGCCATGGATCACTGTCAGTGGGGGCACACATTAGCACAGCCACTGTGGAAATCGGTTTGGAGATTTCCCAAAGATTTTAAAATAAAAACTACCACACGACCCAGCTATTCCACTCCTGAATATGTCCAGGGAACCCCAGACACGATCACAGAGAGAATTTCACCACCATGTTCATTCCTGTGTTGTTCATTATGGCAAAGAATTGGAATCAACGTAGCTATCTAGTAGCAGATGAATGGATAATGAAAATTTTAGTGTGTGTATGTGTGTGTATGTGTGTGAGAGAGAGAGACAGAGAGAGAAAAAGAAAGAGGAAAGAAAGAGAGACAGACAGACAGAGAAAGAGAGAGAACTATTCCACTCTAAAGGAAAAATTAAATAAAATTTCAGGAAAATGTATGGACTTTGAATGTATATTATTGCTGAGCGGTGGTGGTGCACACCTATAATCTCAGCACTTGGGAGGCAGAGGCAGGCGGATTTCTGAGTTCGAGGCCAACCTGGTCTATAGAGTGAGTTCCAGGACAGCCAGGGTTACACAGAGAAACCCTGTCTCGAAAAACAAAAAACAAAAAACAAACAAACAAAAAAAACACAACTGTTTTTCTAGTTCTAGCTCTGTCATGGATTTTTTTACTTTTGGTGGCAGATAAGTGCATAAAATACATTTGACCATGAAAGTATAAAGTCAGTGCGGATTGGTACAGCTTTCATTCTGAATGGATGGCCTCTACGTATCGGTACAGAAGTTCATTGAGCCTTATAGTCTTTGTGTCTGGTTAAGTTTGGTATGTGGCTTCTTTTTATGTGCAACATTTTAATAATAAAATATAAAAATTAAAACAAAAATGATGTTTCAGAATTGTCGTAGTTAGGGTTTCCATTGTTGTGAAGAGACACCACTACCGAGGCAACTCTTATAAATGACAAAATTTAATTGGGGCTGGCTTACAGGTTCTGAGGTTTAGTTCATTATCATCATGGCAGGAAGCATGGCAGCAGGAAGGCAGACATGGTGCTGGAGGAGCCAAGAATTCTACATCTTGATCTGAAGGCAGCCAGGAGAAGACTGTATCACACTGGCCAGATGTGAGCATATATATGAGACCACGGGCCAAGCATGTTCAAACCACCACAAGAATAGAAAGAATTACCCATAATTTTACCTGTCTATGTCTATCGAGTGTGTACTACTCCACCATCACTGCCAATCAGTTTTCTATTTCCTTTTGCCTTGGGTTACTTTTAAATTCTTTTGCTACCCATAAGGAAGGAACAAATTTGACTTCATGTCAGCTCACCTTCCACAATGCTCTTTTTTCTGAAGAAAAAAAAAAAAAGATCTTGCTCCATAATATTGACCCAATGTCTTTCAAGCAGCTGGGTCTTGCTGGATAGCAGTAAAAGATGAAAGAACTAGCAGATATTTTAACTCCAGAGTAAGCCCACCACTCCTATGTGATCTCTTAAGTGGTTAAGAAAAACACTGTCAACAGGACTAGAGTAGAAAATGGAGCATGGTCCTTTAGAGTAGGAAAAGGATAGATCATCAGTCTCTGACTTACACAAAGAGGATTTGGTCAGAGCAGGTGTAGCTGAGACCAAGAGATGCACATGTCTCTAGATCGTATGCATTCTCTATCTGAGCAGAAAAGCCATCCTTTGGGAGGCTTTACAAAGGTGAAGGCATTTGAAGCCGTTCTACCTTGAGAGCAAATGGGATCCAGCCTCGATGAAGAGACACAGGGCTTTGGGGCAGAGGTGGAATAAGCCTATCTTTGATAGACATGGCTGACTGATGTCAAAAAATGATGTCCAATAGATGCATCCAAACTGATTCCTTGTCTGTGCTATATGCTTTATACAAATCAGACCTCTGTGCCTATATGCCAGGAGTATCAATAGTTCAGTTCTCGGGGCAATTACATAGAATCTGGGGTATCTAGAATTCATGAAAAATCACCCCTTGATGCTGAAAGGGGGAGTCTAGGTACCACTTTATCAAATACCCCACAACGTTAAGGAATGTTGTATAGGACTGGGAGGGGAAACCTGGCTCTAAAACTTTATTTTTTATATATTGAGGATTTCTAGTTTTACTTATAGCTAATGCGGTTTTTCAGATATCTTAGCCAGCTGTGGGGAATCCTGTTTAGCATACACATGATGCAGATTAGAGCTTTGCGTGAAATTTTGAATTGGATTAAAAACCTATTCAAACCTACAACAAATTAAATTTTTAGTGTTTTAATTAAAAGGATTATTGTATACAATATATTTTTGATCATATCCTTTCTTCTCCCCCAACTCTTCTCAGATTCTCTGAACTTCTCTACCTACCCAGCTTCAATCTCTCCCTCTCTCTCTCTCTCTCTCTCTCTCTCTCTCACTCTCTCTCTCTCTCTCTCTCTCTCTCTCTCTCTCTCTCAAAAATATAAAGCAAAAAGCAATGAAATATAAACTACCAACCAACCAACCAACCAAAACACAAGGAGATACCCTGTGACACTGCATTGAAGAAAATGTACCAGCTGGGCAGTGGTGGCACACGCCTTTAATCCCAGCACTTGGGAGGCAGATACAGGTGGATTTCTGAGTTCGAGGCCAATCTGGTCTACAGAGTGAGTTCCAGGACAGCCAGGGCTACACAGAAAAACCCTGTCTCAAAAACCAAACAAAAAAAGAAAGAAAGAAAGAAAAAGAAAAAAATGAAAATGTACCTTCCCATTTCTAGCAGGTATCAATTGCCAATAGCTTCTTGGAAGGGCAGGACTTTGTGTCCACTATCTCTTCTCAGTGCTGGGAGTTTGTCTGTTGTTAGCCTGTGCAGGTCTTATACATGCTGCCTCAGCTTAAAAACAAAAATCATTCAAGGGAAGCTGTAGCCTACAGAACGAGGAAAAGACCAATTACACATTTGACAAGGGGTTAGTATATACAATATACAAAGAACAGAAAAAAAGAAAACTAAAGGTGAGGAGAAAAAATAACCCAGTTAAAAATGGTGTTCAGAACTAAACAGAGTTCTCAAAAAATGAAAGACAAATTGGCTAGGAAGTACTTTTTTGAAATGTTCAACATGCTTTCTCATCAGAAAAATGCAAAATAAACTACCCTGAGATTTCAACATATTCCAGTCAAAATGGCCAAGATAAATAAAACAAATCACAGTACATGCAGACAAAGGGGGACAAATATTCATTGCTTATGGGAGTACAAACTGGGACAGCTTGGGACACTGTGGAAATCAGTGTGGTAGGTGTTTTGGGAAGCTGGTAACAATAGTTCTACCTCAAGATCCAGCTATGCCATTATTGGTTCTATACCCAAAGCTGGCATGGGAAATAACAACAACTGTTAAAGGCCTTTTCAAAAGCCACATGGAAACCTACTACTGTAGAAGCATCTTAAAATATATACATATGTGATAGGAATTTAAATGGAGTTTTTATATAGTGGGGAGAGAGTGCCTTGACTAGACATCTCATGTCACTGGGTAAAGCCTCAGTTCTAGGAATGGATTCCATCGTTTGAGTCATTGGTCAAAGTGATCCCAACCATCCTATCCCAACCATCACAGTCTACAGCTAAGTCTACTGGTTGCCCTCCACAAACAGTAAGTCCCTATTGATGAAGATACCACTTTCTTCAGTCATTGAATTTGAAAAAAAATTGAACTGGTACCCAACTACAAGCTTCATTTTTATCACTAATGTTCATGGTGCCGAAAGGTACCTTGCACACTACTGAAGGAAAAACGTAATCATCAGTATCACCCAGATACAATCCTATAACCTACAACAGAAACTGACATAATAGTGGCCCAAATGTCATGGGAGTAATCAACCACTTTCTGATTGGACCTAAGGCTCACTCTATGAGATTGAGCCCATACCTTATGCTGTTAAAATTGTCAAGAAACTGAGACTAGAAAGCCATGGGCCCTGGGGGAAAACCTACTGCTATCATTCTGCTAAAGAAACTTAGTAATTAAATGATCCCTAATGACATATTGCTGTACTTAGAGATCAAAGTATCATTTAACCCTCATTAAAGATGCTTCTGTAGCTGTTTTTGTAGTAGATGTTAATTAAGACAGAGGCCCACAAGTGGGCAATGTTCAGAGGGTGAGAAACTTCCAGGGACTTAGTCCTAAGCAGGATGTTCTTATCAAACCCCTCCCCCAGCAAGGCTCAAAGATCAATGTGGTAGAAAACACTGAAAGATTGGAGAAGCCAGAGGAGGGTGACAGCAAGGAGATAGAATCACCCAGACACAACGGACTGATACGTATAACTCAGAGAATTTTTCAGTGTTTAAAAGACTTATTTTATTATTTAATTTTTTTGGGTGTGTGTGTGTGTGTGCACGTGCCTGTATGGAGAAGCTGGAATTCTGTGTCTGTAAGAGCAAAGTGTTCTTAACCATCCAGCCATATTTCCAGTCCCAACACCTTCTATTTTTTAAATATTTTGAGAATCTTAAATATAGACACAATGTGTTTTGATCATAAATATCCCCAAACCCCCATTCCAAATTGTCACACACACCCCACTACTATGTTTCCCTCCAAACCTTGTCCTTTTCTTTCAGTAACTCACTGAGTCCAATCAGTGCCATCCTTATGTTTATGTGTGTAAGATTATCCATTGGAACATGGACAACATGCCAAGAACACGTCCCTGAAGAAAAGTCTTTCTCCCCAAGCAGGGCTTGTGCAGGCAACCACAGATGCTGCGATTTCATGAGTACAACCTCTGCATGTCCAGAAGGTGCTGTTTGTAGCTATCCTCGCCCTTGCCAACCTCGGTCTCTCTCAATCTTCCTACCCTCCTCTTCTACATCGTTCCCTGAGTCTTGTGGATAGGGGTTCCGATACCCATGTTCCATTTAGAGCTGAGTGCACCGCGGTCATTTGTTCCCTGTGCTTTGACTACTTTAGAGTCTCTTTATTGATCACTGTGCATTGTGTGGGGAGAAAAGCTTCTCTGAGGAGACCAGTGGTGATCTGAATGAGAAATATGCTTCATTGTCTTGAGCATTTGAATATTTGGTCTCCATCTGGAGGCTCTGTATGGAAGGCCTCGGAGGTGTGGTTTTGTTGGAAGATATGTGTCACTGGAGGCAGCGTGCCGTATTTCAAGTTTCCTCTATCGCCCTGCTTCATGCTTTCGGTCTGAAGATGTGGGCTCCCTGTGTCTTCCTCCAGCCACCTTGTCTCCACTTTGCCATTGTCTTAGTCACTTTCTTTTGCTGTGAAAAGACATAACCAAGGCAACTCTTATGAGAGGAAGCATTTAATTGGGGGCTGGCTTGCAGTTTCAGAGGTTTAGACCATGATCATTGTAGGTATGTCACGTCCGAGTGTACTTCCACACGCATGCCCACAAACACAAAATAAAGAAAATGTTTGAAATTTCTAAGATAAAATAAAACCATCAGACATGTATCAGCTGCTTTTTTAGGTTCAGGGAATACAGTAACAAACAAAGCAAGACAAATATCTTCCTCTGACCTCACTGAACAGATGTAAATATTTAAAACATTAGAAAATAGCAAGTGTTATGTATGTGGAATGGCACAAGGAGGCAAGAGGTATAATAACAGTAAGAGAAACTAGTAGCTTTTTGTTTGGGGAAGGATTTAACTAGAAAGGGACACATAGATGAAGATCTGAAGGAGGTAAGTAACCACGGACAAGCCATAGAGTATCTGGGGGTGGAATATTTTAGGCAAGGAAAATATTCAGTTCAAAGATTCTGAGGTATGGGCATCCCTGGTGTCTTAGGATTCTCTAGAGTCACAGAACTTATGGAATGTCCCTATATATTAAGGGAAATTATTGGTATGACTTACAGGCTGTAGTCCAACTAAGCCAACAATGGACAGCTGTGAATGGGAAGTCCAAGAATCTAGTAGTTGTTCAGTCCCATGAGGGTAGGGTAGGTGTTTCAGCTGGTCTTTATAAGCTAGAATCCTGAAGAAGAAGACTCTCATGTGCTGGCAAGTAAGTGCAAGCAGGCAAAGAAGAACAAGCCCTACCTTTTTCCATTGTCATTTTGTAGGCTTCCAGCAGAAGGTGTGGCTCAGATTAAAGGTGTGTACCACCACACCTAGACTGTAAGCTTTTTTTTACTTGAAACTTGCTCTTTTCCTGGCTGTCCTTGAATTCAGAGATCTGCTTGCCTGACTCCTGGGATTAAAGGTGTGTACCACCTTGCCTGGGGCTTGGCTTTTTATGGCCACTATGTCTCAAGATCTGGATCAAAAGTGTATACCTTCCAGCCTCAAGATCTGGATCACAGGTGTGAGCCACCCATTTCTGAATTATAGTTCATTCCACATATAGTCCAGTTAATAACCAGGGATAGCCACCATACCAGGTATATTGGAAGAATAGCAAAGTTCTCATGTGTCTTAGTTACAGTTTTAACCCTGTGAAGTGACACCATGACTATTATAACTCTTATTTAAAAAAAAATTTAATTGGGATTGGCTTATAGTTCAGGGGTTTAGTCCATTGTCATCATGGTAGGAAGCATGATAGCATGCAGACAGACGTGATGCTGGAAAGATAGCTAGAAGTTCTATATCTGGATTGGCAGGCATCAGGAAATAGTGACACTGGGTCTGGCTTGAGCATCTGAAAGCTCAAAGCCCACCTCCCAATGACACAGTTCCTTCAACAAGGCCACACCTACTCCAACAAGACCACACATCTTAATAGTGCTATTCCTTATAATCCTGTAAACTGTCATTTTATTCAAACCACCACATTCTACTCCCTCACCCTCCACAAGCTTGTAGTCATACCATAGTTCAAAATGCATTTAGTTCAACTTCCAAAGTCCCTCAACATTCCACGGTTCAACTCCTCTGATCCTCATGGAAATCTCTTAACCGTAATTCTCTGTAAAAATAAAAATTAACAAGCAGACCATACACTTCCAATATATAAAGGCACAGGATGTACACCACCGTTCCAAACTGTAGAGAAAGGAGCACAGTGAGAAAACACTGGCCCAAAGTCTTACTGAAAAATCATCGGGCTAATCTCCAAACTCTGCGTCTTTATATCTGATGTCAAAATGCTCTTGAGATCTTCAACTCTTTTCAGCTTTGTTGACGAGAGCATCCTTCTTTCTCTTGGGCTGGTTTCCACTCCCTGTTAGCAGCTTTCCTCAGCAGGCATCCCATGATTCTAGCATCTCCAAAATCTTGAGGTCTCCACTGCAATTCAGGATTTATAGCCACAGCTTCATGCAAAGGTCTCTCGGGGCAGGGACAGGCCCATCACATGCCTGACATCAGTGACTTTCCTAGTCCCAGAAGGAGATTCCATAACCCATTTCTTGTATCTTTGACTCTAAAGTCATCATATGGCTAAATCTGCCAAGTTCTGCTGCTTGCTGGGGCTGGACCATGTCGGCCTCATTCAAATACATTTTCTTTTTTTTTTCTTTTTTTTTCTTTTTTTTTTGTTTTGTTTTTTTGTTTTTGTTTTTCAAGACAGGGTTTCTCTGTGTAGCCCTGGCTGTCCTGGAACTCACTCTGTAGACCAGGCTGGCCTTGAACTCAGAAATCCGCCTGCCTCTGCCTCCCAAGTGCTGGGATTAAAGGCATGCGCCACCACTTTCCGTCAAATACATTTTCATCAGCTTTTTCTTTCGGATGGTTTCCTTCCCTGCTGAAGCTTGGTTCTCCTGGATCTCGCTCTGTAGACCAGCTTGGCCTCAGACTCAGAGGATCCACCTACCTTTGCCTCCTGAATGCTAGGATTAAAGGTCTGTGCCACCATACCTGGTTCTAGATGTTTCTTTAGTCCTTTTTTTTAACAAGTTGGAAACTTTGCTGTGTGGGGTCTTGTCCTGAGATCATCGCTTCCTTTACTCCATTTAGGCTTTCCTTCAACCTGTTTACCTTATCTTCTTGAACATATGATTTAGCTCCTGATGCCCCAAATTCTCAAACTGTGTACTTTGTGTTTTTCCTTGCTCAGCTTGCTCGTTTCCACTAGAGAACTGCACAAGCGTGACCACGAAGAACCAAGCAACACAGTCTACATTAGGCTGTCTGGAAACCTCCTCTTCCAAGGCTACTAATCCATAACTCTTTAATTTAGCCTCAGGCAGATATTTTTTGGATGAAGGTAGGAAACAGCCATGTTCTTTGTCAAAATATCACAAGAATGGTCTCTAGGCCACATTTGAACATTCTTCTCTAAAACCTGTTGAGCCAGGTCCCCGTAGTTCAAATCACTGTCACCACCACTGTTTTCCATGTTTTGACTAAGACGGTCCATTAAATCCTGCTTAAAATGTCCAATTGCTTTTCTAGTCTAAAGTCACAAAGTGGACCATATTCCTCCAAACAAATGCATGGCCAGGCCTATCACAGCCTCTGGTATTGACTTCTTTCTTAGTCAGGGTTTTGTTGACGTGAAGAGACACTATGACCACAGCAAGTTTTATAAAGAAAACATTTATTTGGGGCTGGCTTAGAGTTCAGGGGCGTACAGTCCATTATCATTATGGTGGGGAATATAGTAACATTTAGGCAGACACGGTGCTGGAGAGGTAGCTGGGAGTTCGACATCTAGCTCTGCAGGCAGCAAGAAGAGAGCATGACACTGGGCATGGTTTGAGCATTTCAAACCTCAAAGCCCACCCTTAATGACACACTTCCTTCAACATGGCCACACCTACTCCAACAAGGTCACACTTCCTAATAGTGCCTCTCCCTAAATGGCTATTGGGGGCCATTTTTATTCAAACAACCATACCATGTGTCCGGTGAATTGGGGCAGTAAAATGGTAGGAAACCTCAAAGGCAAAACCTCAACACAGGGTCACCAGTGTCTGCAATTTAGAAATAATCCTGCAGATGCTTGGGGCTCAGATTCAAACTGATAAGTTATTCTACACCCATGAAATGAGTCGATTCAAGTCAGAGTAGAGTATATGAAAGTAGTTTTGCCGGGCAGTGGTGGTGCACGACTTTAATCCCAGCCAGCACTTGAGAGGCAGAGGCAGGCGAATTTCTGTGTTCGAGGCCAGCCTGGTCTACAGAGTGAGTTCCAGGACTATACAGAGAAATCCTGTCTCAAAAAACCAAAGCCAACCAACCAACCAAACAAACAAAAAAAGTAGTTTTATCGGGAAACCACTCTGGCAGGTGGGTTCACTTGTCCCAAGGAACAAAACCAGGGAAATGGCCATGGAGATGGAGACAGAGGGGAGGAAGAAGAGAAAGAGTGTGCATGCAGCAAGAGAGAGAGAAAGAGAGAGAGAGAGAGAGAGAGAGAGAGAGAGAGAGAGAGAGAGAGAGAGAGAGAGAGTGCAAAATGTCTGCATTATATAGGAAAGGGCTTCTGAGGGAGGGGAAGCCCAGTCCCTCAGCTGAAAAGTTCAGGATAGAGGATTGGGTAAAGTACAGACTGAGGGATGCTGGGAGAACTTGGAAGCCAGGTCCACTTAGTCATGTAAAATATGCACCTCAAGCCCTTGTCCTGGGTCTGAAACCCAGTATCCAGGTTTTTGTTGATAATAAATGAATAAGGGATGACATAACCATCTACGAGTACCTCCTGTTGATATTAGGACTTGTTGGGGTGGGAGCAAAAAGCTGGAATGTTGGTCAAGTCTGGCAAGAGCAGGTTGTTTTACTTACTGTCCAGGTTGTGGAGCCATCGGGAAGTAGGAGTGTGTGGGCCTAGTTGAAGCACTTGTGGAGCTGACCTGGCTGCAGGTTGTAGGAAACACCTGCATTTTGGCAGGGTACATATATTACGATGCTGGGAGAACTTGGAGACCAGGTCTGCTTTGGTATGTAAACAGGCACCTCAGCACCCTGTTCCGGGTCTGAAACCCAACACTAACTTCTTCATCTTCTAAACCAGAGTCTAGGAGACAATATTTATCCATAGGAAACTTAATCTGCTTAGTGTAGCATCTCCAGATGTTAAGCTCCTACTGCCAACTGTGTTATTTCCAAAACTGCTACCCTGTGGCTAAATTCATATTTATAGATGCTATTAGATTTCCTTTTAATGTGGTGGTTGGGTGATTTTCCTCTTTCCTGTGAGATGCTTGTAAAAAATTAAAGGACGTGTGTCTGGTCTCTCTGGGTTTTGCATTTGAGAGAGCTCTAGGATTTGCCTTGATATCCTGGAGTGACATTATGATTACGCATTATTTTGATGGCATCAGCTGGGAAGTTACTTTGAGGGATATCCATCCTGATGACTCAAAAGTACAGGCCTTGCGTTTATTTTATATTTCTGCCAGTTGCACAGAACCATTTTTTTCCCACTAGTACAGTCATTAGCAGTACATTCTCTCATTATTTGATTCCCAAGATCAAAGTCAGGCCTCAAGTTTCACAGCGAACCTCTTGTCCCATTGATCCATCCCATGGACCCTAAACTTCATAATTCTGGTCCATGTGTCCCTAGTTTAGAACCACTGCCTTTCTGGATGCTGCGAACATACTGGTATGAACATACTGGTATCTTATTATTCCTCCTTCTCTTCCTCATCTTGCAGAACGATGTGCAGAGAATCCACATATTGATCCAATAAACCCAGACTGATAGGTTGCTATGCGGTTGGGTACTAGCAATGAAAGGTGACTCAAGACCTTGATACTGTGAGCTTGTGCTCTAGGTTTGGAGAAGGGCAATGGCCAGGCAATTGTGAGGCAGTGTGAGAAGTTCTCAGTGAGGAAGTTAAAGTTCTATGGGAGCACCTTGGTTAATGGCAAAGAAGAAAACTTTCTGGATACAGTGAGATATCTAAAGGGTGACTTGGAACCTGCTGAACCACGACAACAAAAGTCCAAAGTAAGTATAAGATAAGCTGAAACATTTTTGGCATGAAGAGCTGCTATATGTGGGATGTATCTGGCATATTCAAGTTACTAGTGAGTGCAGAGGTCTCTTCAGATATTGGACCCGAGATGTCTTTGGCTTGGCTCAGTTCTGCATTGCTAACTAGCACTTTTGGCTCTGTAACCTACTGGATCTTGGGCTCCTCCTGACTGTCTCCTTCCCTGCCTTTAAGTCTGAAACCCTGGGGCAAGTGGCTAATTGATGTCTATTAACTTATTAAAGCTGCCTTGGCAGCCAGGTTCTCCTAGCTTCCTACAGTTTCTACCTGTTATAGGTTATGGCTCCGTTTATCTTCTTGGCTGCTGCCTCTGGTTCCCTTCTTCCCTCCCCCTCACCCTTCTCCTTAGGGTCATGGCTGAAGATCCTGCCCACTCTGGACTCTCCCAGATGCCTCTGCCTCTGGCTATGCTTTCTATTGTGTTTTATAAAAAAGAAGGAGCCAGAAACGTGTTTGATAGAGCCAGTTATGGTGAGTGGGAGGAGTCCTCGGAGGGCCCATGCTGAGGCACCCCTTCCTTCAGGTATCAGCTATAGGACAGGTATAGTGTAGAATAGAGTTTATTTAGGGCATGGTTAAAGGAGTTGGGAAGGGAGTAGAGATGGAGAGGGGGAGGGGGAGAAAGAGGAGGAAAACGAGGAGGAAGAGGAGGAGGAGGATGAGAAGAAGAAGAAGAAGAAGAAGAAGAAGAAGAAGAAGAAGAAGAAG